>NW_010112317.1:0-8783 GCF_000699245.1 Pterocles gutturalis
GTGTTAGAAAGCTTTAAGGAGTTCCCAGTGAAGAGCGATGTTTTTAATGCTGTTAGCAAGTTGGAAACACCTGGAGTGTTTCAGACTTGGCTCTTTCACTCACCTGTAGAATGGATGCATGTTTTACCCAATCCTTAATTAAGCACAAGTTTTACAAATAACACACTAAAAACTGTATTGTGACAGAAAAGTAAGTACAATGTGCAGTGGATACATTAAAAGGCAAGAGAAGACTTTGGCATTTCCTCTGGCCTGCATTCGTTTCCTCTTTAGGGAGAAGGATATTGAAACAAAACAGGTGAGTGGTAAGAGCTGTAGAGGTTCCATGGTCCAGCAAGATTTCACACTGTTGGCTGTGATTAGATACAAGACCATATGCTGATAAATTAATTTGAAAACTCTGTGTAACTGTGTGTGTGAACATAGCTCCATATAACTCCTCATGCTTCATCCGCTGTACCTGCCGCTATGGATTTTCCCTATATTGTCATAAGAATCCAGGCAGTTACTAAATGCTCTGTAGTCTGGCTTCATTTGGTTAATAAAAGTATGAACTGTATTTCTGTGCTGGTTAACTAGGAGGTCTAGTTGGAAGAAAGATACGCTGTGGAAAATAAGAAAGCTGTCAAAGGAAAGCATTTTTCTGAATGGATAGTTTGCTAAGGCAGAAGACAAGGATGAAAAGCAAAGCCTGATTTAATGCTGTTTAAATACTCTTTCTAGAGTTCTTGCTTTCTCGCAGAAGCTGTGTGTCAGTAGCAATTACAGCATGCTGGATGTAGGTGTTGGGGATCTGTGCGTGGCTGTAGGAAAAGGACTTGCTCGTTAATGAAGTTACAGCACATTTCCTGAAGTGCTACAACCTTCTGCTACATTTTACCCAGCAAGCAGTGTAAGGCCCCCTTCTCCACTCGCTATGCAAAGAACCTTTGTGACCGAGTCACCAAAGCAGGCTGTGTTACAGACACGGGTTCTTCCTGTATCCATCTGTGCGCCTGCCACCTATGGCATGCGAGTTCTGTGATATCGTAAATAAATAACGGTCAGAATGGAATGGCAGCTGTAAAGATGAGTTTCCTGCTGTACTGATACATCAGACCCCCACAACATTTATTTTGTGAATTATTCTGGTTTTACACAGTATTTCTAGACAGGCGTTTTCTTACAGGCCAGCAAGCAGCGTAGCCCTCGGTCTGAATGCTGCAGCTCCGTGAGTAGCGTTGAGTGTAGTGAACGTACTGTCAGGCTGTAATCTCGGATGTTCGTGTAAATTGAGAATCGAGCACGTTGTGGTACTGAAATAGTGATGGGTGTTAACAGCTGTGCCAACAGTAACAGCAGGTTAAGAAATCGCAAACTGAACTAGCAATTAAGATGTTTTATTGGATTTGCAGCAAGAAAGGCTAGGTAGCCTCATTTCACAGAAATCCTTGGTTTCTGCAGGAAGAGGGGGCACAAATAATCTTTGTTAGCCTTTTCATTTTGGTGCTGCTTGTTTAACACGTGCCAATTGTTGTTCATTCTGTCTGCTCAGGAAAACGGTGTTTGCACAGACCAACAGCGCGTGCATCCCTCCATGCCAGCACACTGATGGAAGCAAAGGGCTGCATGAAGCGTGGCGGCAGCAGCAGAGGAACTGCAGACGTGGGTTTTTAAAGAGCGGACTGCATGTGCTGGAGAACAATATTAAGAATTCAAAAAGTTTACCTTATTCTGACCTCAGGAAAGTAAATATGTATGTCTGAAGGTTAACAAGCTATGACAGAGATCTGTTCTTCATGTTGTAGTTGCAGTGATTCTATCTTATTTTTAAATACCTGAAGCTCTTGATGTAATGGATCTGCACAGCTCGAGAAGTAAAGCTGAGTCACCAAAGGAAGAACGCAATAAACTGCATTCAAACAACTGCCATCTGGTTTTTTGTATTCCTCCTCATTAAAACTGGAAGGATGATTTTTCCCCAAATGCTGTAATGAAAACGGGGCGTTCCTTTTGTAGCATGGCCATTTCCATGTTGTTCACAGCTGCAGAATTGCACGTGCTGGCTCCCTTTCAGATCTCCAGCAAATGATTTGAGGAGATGTAAATGACACCTTTTCAGGGTACAGGTGAAAGCACAGACTAACCTTTTATTTTTCCATAGAGATGACCAGTCCTTACTTAGGCCCTGCCTGATGTAGTCTGAAATGACTACGTGCGATGCGCTGTTGTCTGAGCGATTTGTTATTAAGGTCAATTAGAACAAAAGATGTGAGGGGAGGCAAGAGATGATAGTAGTTGTTAAGGAATGCAGTTTGTAATCTTTAGTCCACATACTAGTTCTTTCCCAGCTAAGGACAAGGAATGTTTCAGCTTAGATGTGGACAGTGTAAGCCTATAACGAATTGTCAAGGTCAGTGCTGACAAGGTTGGGCCGGATTTATTGTGCATTTCCACCGCAGGGACAGTGTGTAGGGGGTTGGTTTTGATTTAGTTTTCCTCACGGAGGTATGGCTAGGGGAAAAAACCACCCCACAGCTCTGTAACAAAGGGTCATGCTGTAGATGGGATGAAATCAATAGTGGGCACACAACAGAGATGCCCTTCTTGTTTCTTTGCGTGAGGCATCCTCCAAGACCTGGACATTTTACCACCGGTGGGAAATGAAGTGTTTTAGCATGTCTCAGTAAAATGGTGTCTTTGGGATACACACTGCTTCCGTGCTGGGTGATGTTCCCGTCCCTGCAAAAGGCACCTTCACCTTCTCCTGACACTGTGCTCAGCTTGGGAGAGCAGCCTGTGGCGCTTGGGAGGGGGATGGCGTCCTGCTGGGGACACGCAACAGGGCTCTTTGGGGGACGTTGGGAAACGTGGAGGTAGACTTTTCCTGTAATGCTCAGCAGTGTCTTAAATGAGCGTACAGGGATTCATGGGGTCACTTCAGCTATAAGGAACAGCTCAAGGTTTGAAGCAGGAGTGATATCCAGGCAGATGTACTCTGATGGCAGTTCACCTCTGGGAGAAGAATAATCCTGTTGCCCACCCTGACCTGCGACGGCTCATCAGTGGTGCCTAGAGATGGAAAGTCAACTGTCCGCCCCAGAGGGAAGCCCCAGAGACTGGCAGCTTGTGAAATTTCTTTTAGAGTTGAAGCTGATTGCTCAAATGCTTAGAAATGTTCTATTTTTTTTTTGTTTGTTGCTAATTCTTTCCTTTCCATTGTTGGCAGCATCTTGGGTTTATCAACCTGGACTTTGGGTGTATCCAATACTTGGGGCTGTGGTTATATTTCACCCCTTTCTTCCTCTGCTGTAGCTGTTTTGCAGCTCATCAACTTAAAAGAGGGTGGAAAAGATTTTGCAAATCAAAAGGCTGGCTTAGTTCTTCCTTTGACTGTTTGGAAGAATTCCACTGGGAATAAAACCGTAGATCTGAAAAGAAAATGCTCCTTTCATAGTGATCCTTGCCCTGCTTCTGTGGAAACAGTTTGCTTTTCTTTTGCCCTCTACGGGTGGTTTTCAAGCTGCTCTTCAGTGGAAGACGGGAGGATGCAATCTCTGTGTCATCAACCAGAAGTCAGGTAATTTTTGGTGACTTAATACACAAATGGCAGAACACTGTGTGTGGAAGTTTCTCTTTGAAAGTTCCTGTGTTACTGGATCTGTGGTATTCTGCTCTGCTTTAACGGGGTTCCTCTGCTGCACATAAGCTGTGTGTTATAGGAATAAATGGGCGCACGATTCTTTCAAAAGATGTAATTCCTGATCTTTAACTGTTTACACACGGAGCGAAAAGATGACTAGCGATGCAGAGTATCACAAAAAATGACAGAAAAGATACAGACATTGCAGGGGCTGAGGAGTTTCAGTCTGACAGCTGGCGAGGTGTTGTCCTATCAATAGGTAACTCATCAAGGCAGAGTGAGGCCACAATCCTAGAATTTAGGTTTTTTTTGCCAGAGGTCTTTCCAGAGGAAAATCGGTCTGAGCTATATAAATAATGTGCAAATTTCAGTAAGCCATTTTAGTGTTAAAAGATATTTCATCTATTTACCCTTTGAATATTTTCTCATGAAGCATAGAGCTGTGTAGCCGATGACAAGTCTTTTTCAGTATTTCTTTACAAAGGTAAGCAGAGGTAGCAAGACTCTGGTTGAATTTTGACTGCATAGAAGTTGGAGGAAACTATCATTGCTGTTGGTATATGTATGCATACATATATTTATTTTGCACTGTGTGATGACTGTTTAACAAGTTTCTGCTGCCACCGAGGATTGCTGATTGCTCAAATGCAACTCGTCATTGCACTGTAACTCGTCCCTTGCAAAGAGAGGCTGGCTGGGAAACTCCGGAGCTGGCCTTTTGTCACCAAGATCCCCTACGCAGCAATGCCGAGGCCAGCTTGTGGCTGGAAATTTCCAAGGTGTAAGCAAACCACTGAATTGAGAGGAGCATATGGGCTCTCTTCTTCTCCAGATTTCAAGAGCTCGCCTTGGTTTTTGCCAGTTCAAGGACCTGGTTGGTGGAAAACAATAGCCACTATTGTCATGAAGATAAATCTCTGAGAGGATGTGGCTGACAGGACCAGGGCTCCTGATGAAGCACGTGATGGTTGACTGTAGGCCAATTTTCTTTCCCATCTCTTAACTAACAAAATTTTGTAAGACTGGGATTTAAGGTTTGTCAGTTTTTGCTATCTCGCATTCTAAACCTGGACATCTCTGCCAAGGCCAACAACGCAATGAGCGCATTACGATAATAAACCTCCAGTGAACAGACCGAGTTATTTGTTTTGGATGAACGAGGCTGCAGGTAGAGCTGGGCTGTGTTTTGGGTTGACTGGGTACTGGAGGTGGGAGTGCTTTAAGCGTTGAATGCTTTTATAATGAGCTTTAGTTGTGTGGGAGCGTTTGAGCCTGAAACGTGAAAGAATGCAGACCTTTCAAAATATGGTATGTGAGAAAAACGTATGATTTAGTGTTTCCATTTCCATAGAGGAAATTGCAATGCTTTGCTTGAACCAAATGATACATTTCCCTTCAACTTAGTCAGATGATGACTGGGGAAATAAATTCCCTCAAAACTTTTGTCAAAGCAGTCGAGGGAAAAGGCGGGTGTCTGAAAGGACCCTGCTGTGTACGAGGACGTGGTTATATTCATCAATGAGCAGAGGATTGCATTTTTCCTCTTTTTAAAGATGTTTTATTACAGCCCTAGAAAAATCAATAGCAGTGTGTATCAGAATCTGGATTGGGTTTGTGGTGGAGCACGCTGTCAGACCAATTGTAAACATGACTTATTCTTGGACAGAACCACGCCTGTTCCTTCAGGGACCCGACAGCTGGTGGGCAGGGCTGTGTCATCGGTGTTTCTGCATCTGAGTCTTTTGACAGCGTTGTGTTTTTGAAAGGTATGTTCTTCAGCTTGTGATGCTCCTTTCCAACGGCATCTTGTACAGGAGTGTGTCAGGAAAACAGCTACCCTGCATCTTGGCACTTCAGTTACCATGAAATGCATCCTGAGTTCCCTGTGCAGCGTTAAAAATGGATGTAACTGGGAAGAGCTTTTGCTGTGTCACGGAGTACAGTGCAGCATCACAGCTGGGTGCAACAGGGATTTAGAATATATCCAACTGAACATCAGTAACGGTCACTGCTGCCTTTGTATCTCTTGTCATTTTGAATACTTAAGCCTGAGAAGAAAAGATTTTCTGGTGCTGTGTGGGGTGTTGGAAATCTTTGTAGGGGATGGTAAGTGGATTTGTAGCTGCTCAGTGTTGGTGCTGAGTCTTGGTGGACCACTCGGGAGCAGCCTCGACAGCACTGGTGTCCTCTTAAGATGGAAACAGCTGGTTCTTTGAGCGTGTGAGCAAGATTCATGCTCATAGTGACTCTGCTGGGAATTAACGTGAGTGGCTTCAGGCAGGTTTCGTTCCTGGCGTTGTGCAAGCGAAGGACCAGTGCAGTTTGATTTTGAATTTTGGAGACTTCGCTACATCATGTTGAAGGAGATGTACTACTTCCAGCACCCTGCTTAAAACCCCCTCCTGCGAAAATGTTCCTTGCTCCTCAGCTCAGTGGGATGCTCTGGGTGTTGAGTCGAAAATGTCTGTGTGTGTGTTATGGCCGGAGCAGGCAGGAGTTGAAAGGATGGAGCCTGTCGGGAGCGTGCAGCCTTGGATTAGCATCGCTTCATAACAGAGGCGTTGCGGGTCTGTTGGACAGCTAAAATGACGTGAGAGGCGTATCACTAAAGCTGAGTTATTTACCCTTTGATTGCATTTACAACAAGTGAAGTGCTCTGCAATTAAAAAAAAACAAACCAAAAGTGCTCAGTTAAACGAGCGTTGAGCTACTGCATCAATCTTTTCACGAGCCATCCCTTGGTCCATCTCATTATGTAATGTCATTGTGTGGCTGGCTTGCTTCCAGTAAATCGCCTCTCTGGCCCTGTGGCAGTCTCACCACCGTCTCTTACTCAGCCTCTCTCCCAGGGAAGAGTCTGAAAAAACACGGTAATGGGAAAGATGAGCAGTGTTTACAATAAGCTAATGGGAAACCCAGCTGTTTCGATAGGTTGCATAATCTTGGCGAAGAAAATCCAGTGCCTTGACGGGAAGGCCACGCCAGTTATCCTCTTTGTGGTAACGCTGTTAGGAGATGTGTTTCCATCTGTGCGCGTGGTGGTACTGAAACCCTCCCGTCTGTCTGTTCTGAGTTGCTTGCTTATTGCAGAAGGGCCCAGCGGTTTTGTATTTCAACTGGAGGAAATATCTCTTGAATGTGTGTTGAATTTGGAAGGCTGATTAGGCTCAATTAAAATGCGATTAGGCTTTCTGTCTCCATTGTAGAGGCCTGAAGTGCTCTGGAGAAACATTTAATGATGAAGGCTGGCCTGCTGGTTTTGGCTGAACTGTAGGTAGAAATATGCAATGCTCTGAGAAATTCCAGGACTCCCACTTTTTCTCTCAACTATCCCACTGCATCGAGTTCCCTGGTAACATGTCTCCATGTATCACAATCGTTATTGCTTGGAAATCCACCAACTCTGCAACGAGCTGAGAATATTTATGATACGTTCTCGATGGCATTTTCTTCGTAGAGAGGTCTGATTAAATACCTTCCATCCCTTCTGGTTTCAGGCTGCATTTGTGTTACATGCTGTTGTTTTACTGTATGTTACATGCTTGGGATGAGGTTATTTTAGTTATATGAGTATTTATCTAGTCTAATTCTATTAATTAGAGTATTTTTAACCAACCTCACCTGGTATACTGTGTTCAGGATCCAGTCACTTAACTCTGGGCTAAAGCAGAAATTAGCTATACTTTCAGAAGTGTGCTTGATGTAATTCAAAACATTATATCCTGGAGATCTTAAAAATCCTTGAGCTAGTCATCTTGTTCTAACCAAACTAATTGGGAACTCTATGGTAATGGCTCACTTCAGTGTATCTAATCTTAAAATCTTTGCAAGAACTGTATCTAGCTGTTTTTTAGTATGGAGTATCCCTTTTTCTGGGTGAAAATGCAGAAAGCTGCGGTTAATCAAAGCTAAGCTTTGCTGTGCACCTGTTCTCTGGTCTGAAACTGGCTGACGGCATAACCGAAATCTCACAGCAGACCTTGCTTGGTTATGGCACTGGTGTTTTTGAGCAGGTCGTTAAGAGGTAGTCCAACAAATCTTTCAATGAGTCATTTTCAACTGAAAGAACAGTGTGATTTGCATTTGGAACCAAAAAACTCTTCCTCTGTTACCACTCCCGTCTAAAGCTGTTGATAACACAACAGCTGTAGAGTCAATGGGGCGCCGGTGTTCCATGGAGCCTCCGTGCGTTCCCTATTTTTGATCCTATGATGTGTTGGGTCCCCTGGGCCCCCCTTACTCTAGGATGTGCATCATTCAAGCTGATTTCATGAGTCTTCACAGCTGGATGTCCATTTTTTAAATGAGAAATTTGGGAAGCAGAGCTAGAATATTCCGCACTGCGGGCCTCCCAGCAGCTTCTCCGTGTGGGGAAGCGTTGTCCATGCCCTTTTCAGGACCGTGCCCATCCTGTCCTTGTAGAGGTGCTGTGCGAGCATCGGGAGGTATCTCTGTGTCTTCATGACTTCATAAAGAAATAAAAGTCCTGAAAAGTCCTAAGCATTGCAAGTAGGGCATCAGTAAGTGTTGGCTGGGACCTAACTTCCTGACCATATTTGGGCACCCTGGGCTCACTGAGTTCCTAATTCCCATTGTGCCAAGGCACACTGAGCACCTGAGCGGCTTTACGGAACTCACCCACCGTGAGTTGCCAAAGGCCACGCAGAAGTTACCCGCAGAGCTACAAGTGGCAGCTGGGCTCGTAACTCCGTGTCCGGTGCTTTAACCACTAGAGGACACTGCCTCATTATTATTAGGGAAATTAATCACTGGGTGTTTAAAACAGCAAATTACAGGGGTTGTCTTTTCGTTGTCTTCAGTCTCAGATAAGATTTATTTTTATTTTGCACTGTAACTACCCACAGTGCTGCCATATGCTCCGGTTCTGCTTTGAGCTGAATTGTTGCCCAAGGAAAGACGGCTCTGCTGCACTTCCCCAGGTGGAAGCAAAGACCTGGTCTTACTGCTCAGCGCCTCGAAGAAAGCAGAGCAACACTAGGAGACCCTGCAATATGCAGAGCCATGCATCGGCTGGGCGAGCTCATCTTTGGGCAGTGGGTCAGGCTCACGCTCATTGTTACCGTCCTTCCAGGCTCGGGAAGCTTTGGCCTTTGCTCTGAAGCACACCAGCAAGGACTGTCCGAGGAGCTAGATCCCACAG
>NW_010112318.1:0-29229 GCF_000699245.1 Pterocles gutturalis
TGTGTGTGGCTTGGCCCCAAGCCAAGGGCGAACCCACCACAGGAATGAAGAGGTCCATGAAGCTAACATTGAGCTAAACCCACTGGTGGCATTGGTGTTGGCATGGCATTTTGCCTGAACTACTTGATACGAGCAGATGTGAACACTTGAGGCTGAAAAAAAAGCCTGGGAGGGATGGAGGTTCATGATACTCCAATTTTTGGTTTTGGTCCTATCTCACATTCAGTGTAAACACATAGCATTGGTTTACTACATCCAGGGCTCTGCTATGTGTGTTTATTTGGTTAATCAGAACTAAATGATATTAAATGAAATTTTCTTGCCCTCCTGAGGACTCTGGATTCAACACTTCCAGCTGTCTCAGTGCCGGAAACAGAAGAAAGTGTAACCATAGTGATGGAATGGAAATTATTCCTTTGTTCCTAGGCTGCAGTATCTACAGACACTGCCATTTTCAAGGTCAAAAATATATTAGGAAGAGATAAAAATTAAAGAAAAATGTGCTGGCTTAGCTACAAAAGCTAATTTAGTTTATGCATTATAAATTATGTTAAAAATGACTAAAATGAGATTTCTCAGCAAGAACTAAATGTGTGGTTTCACAAAACTAATTTCCAAAGATGAACACGATTACAGAATTTAGCTTTAAAAGCTTTTCAGGCCATCAGAGAAAACAGCAAAGCTATCAATTACCAGACTTTAGTGGTGCTTCTGTCAGAAATATAATGGTAATTTTAGCATTCTCCTCAGCGTTTACTAAATTAAGAATGTCTGCAGACAGATCAAATAATTGGAACATTATTTAATTTATTGAAACATGTGATCTGTCAAGGAACGTTAATCAGGCTTTAAAACAAAACAATTTGGCATCTTTTTCCAAATGGCCAAAATAGTAGGGCTCTGACATGATGAGGTGACAGTCATAATTTTGGGGATTTGAGGGTAAGATTGAGCATTCTGATGAATAGGAAGAACGCCTTCTCATCAAGGTGTTGCCCATTGTTGAGCTCTGACATGTAGTGTTGCTGAGCTCTCCCAAAAAAATCTTGCAGCTGGTAACCCTGCCACCCTTTCAATCAACCTGGTTTTTTGCTCTCTGCCCTCACTATTCCAAAGACGGGCGAATGTGCAGAAAATGCTTTTGCAGATATGATGCTCAAAGTCAGTGTAAAAAACTCTGAGGATAAGAAGTTTTATAAGACTGCAGATCTTCAGAGTCTCTTCCTTTCATCCTAGGGAAGTACACAAAGCTGGCTTTCCATTACTTGTTTTTTGTAGCACTGCAATAGGCTTGGCAGCAAGCAAAGCAGCATTTCTTTGTGGATGGAGCATCATATAAGGTGCCTCCTGGTAAACTGGCCTCTTGGTGAGTTTGAGGGAGTTTAGATGTGGCAGTTAAAATCAAATTGTCTATTTGTAACTGAAGACTAAAAGGATTCTTCTACATGATTCACAGCTTTCTCCAGAATGAGTCATTGCAGAAAGCCTATCCTCCTCCAGCTTCATAGTACAGACGTGGGCCAAAGCTTTTATGTCTGCTGCAGTATGCCAAGAGACAGTCAGGTGGAAGGAGCAGAGGCGGCTTGCAGAAGGAGCAAGGAGATCCCAGAATAAGCAATCAACTAAATTGGTTTTCTGAGTCTTTTTCATCAAACATGCCTTCTTTCTTTGAATTTTTCACGTTGTTGCCTTTGCAGCCTCATGGTAGGGAAATCATCTTTGCAGAAGCCAAGGTGAAATTACAGGAACAAGTCTAATCAAATAATCCAGCTCCCAAGCAAAAATGACAAATGATTGGAGGCCACAGACACAGAGGCATTGAGGCTATGTTCCCCATTGACAACCATTACTGAAACAGCGTTCTAAGCATTGACTTCTGATCCTAAGCAGATACAGGAGTCTGATGTGAGTGCAAACAAGAAAGCTGAACTTGTATTTTGATAATTCATAGTTTATTGGTTTATTTTCTCTATTACCCTAATACAGCTCTAATTTGAACTTGCAGGACCCCAATACACCCATTAGGAGAGCAAAAAGTGCTGTAAGATCTGTGGAGTTGGGTGTACAGACTTTTTAGGACACTTTAACTGAAGCAGACTTTTCATGTTATCAAATTATTTAGTGACTTTGCTTCTCATCAGGGAAAGTAATTTGCTATTTCTTGGGGGTGAGAAGTGACCAATAAGACCACACTTACAGAAAGACAATGAAAGTAGCAGGTGGAATGAGGTGACTGAGGCCAGGAGGAAGGGATAGCTAAGGGACAAAAAAAGCTAAAGAAGCAGCTGATGCTTGTTCTTCCTGCTGTACTCAGGAGTGAAGGGACTGGACTCCAGCCAGAGGAGCTGCTGCCAGGGATGGTACTGCCTCCGTGACTCCAGGAATGGAAACAAGCTGATCTGTACCCAGAATGTCAGCCATTTTCTTTGGGGTGCTGCTGATTTTTCATCTTCTGCAGCTCTGTCTAGGATATTTCAAGATCTTTGGAAACAATGGTTTTTAAGTGGAAAGTACACACCCAGAGCTGAGTAGCTGAGACATTACCTACTTTCTGCAGAGAGTGTTAGCCAATGTCACAACCTACATCCATGCTACCATTTTCTGTGGAGGTTTTGTGCTTCAATCTATGTCAAGCTTGCATCATCTCTTAATAAGCTTCCTTCTTCAAATTATTAATACCTAATCACTTGTGAGGAGGAAAGGGTACAGAGAACTGAAAATAATTGTAATAACATTATCTACATCTGAAGCAGCTCCCCTTATTAAGCTCCAAGTAGTCTGGGGTGCAGTCAAAATGTTGTGACCTTTTCACACCTCCAGCTGTATCTTTTCTCTCTACAATGTGTATTCACCTTGCTGCCAGGAAGACTTATTCAAGTACTTGGAAAAAGTCCTTAGTGCTTTGCTGATGGCTGCTACTTGCACAGGGTGTTGGAATGTCACTGGCAGAAACCTCAGGAATATCCAGTGCCCCAGCTATCTCTGTAATTGACAAAAAAATGTCCTTCTCAGGATCAGTTCTTTCCTTCATAATGCAACTGTCTGAAACAGGTCAGCTGAACTGAGCTTCCGAAAAAACCTTCTCTCTACTGACCACAAAGAGTACCTAAGCAGTGATCAAATACAGACATTTACTGTCAAGGTTGGTGAGATGAATCGCTTTCCATTGATTGCCATTCAGAGACAATCCAGGCTCAGGTCCTCATGGCACATTCAGATAAACACGGTTCAATTTTAGAGAAGGGTTTAATTTGACTTTTTAGTACTGAAACTGCCACGTGATCCGTCCTGGCATTGATTTCCTAAATCAAAGAGATCTTTCCCCTTTCTGCATACTTCGTAAAACTCAACATATTTTATTTAAATAGCATATTACAAGTAAAAGAAACAGATGTTTTAAGTCATACGTACTTCCATAAAATGTAGTAAACAGATTTTGAAGCAGACGTGACTTTCTTGTGCACAGCTTTTACATTGGACAGCTTTGTTACACCATGGATGCACATTTCCTTGGGAAACAATGTGAATGTGGAGGTTGGTGCTGGGCTGTGTAAGACCAGCACAAGAGCAGGTCAGCAAAGTGTCATCACAGTCTGGTGTTGATCAAATGGTCAGAGATTGTCTGAAACAGACTGATGGTCTTTTACTAGCCAACCTGACATTTCAAAAGCAATTAACAGCCAGCAGTACCTCACATTTGTGGCTAGCCAATCTGAAACATCATAAAAGACCCCAAATGGTTTGGGCTGAGAAACCTTGGTTCGTTCAGTTGTGTAAAAGTGAGGTGAGAGGAAGCCCAGCTTGTGCTTCTGACCATATTCACATGCAAGAGGCAGATGAAAAGTGCTGTTTTTGTAGCAAAGCTGCCCTGGACACAAAGAGGCTTCCAATGGACTATGTGAGCTCCAAAGGTATCTGTCTGTGCAAGCAGTCAGGGTCATGAAGCCACCACCTGACTTTGTTTATGCTTCTTCCCTGAAATTCATATGCAAGTGTTCAAGGTGCTGGACAGAAGATGCCTGGGTGCCATTGTGGGTCTTAGCAGTGTTAAATGCCTGTTATTTTCAAAGAATCATAGAACAGTGTGGGTTGGAAGGGACGTTAGAGATCATCTAGTTCCTACCCCCCTGCCATGGGCAGCGATACTTCCCTCTAGACCAGGTTGCTCAAAGCCTCATCCAGCCTGACCTTGAACACCTCCAGGGATGGGGCATCCACAGCTTCCCTGGGCAACCTGTTCCAGTGCCTCACCACCCTCACAGTAAAAAACTTCCTCCTAATATTTAGTCTAAACTACCCTCTTCCAGTTTAAATACATTACCCCTCACCCTGTTGCTGAATGCCCTGGTAAAAAGTACCTCCCCGTCTCTCCTGTAGCCCCCTTCAGGTACTGGAAGGCTGTTATAAGGTCTCCCTGGAGCATTCTCTTCTCCAGGCTGAACAACCCCAACTCTCTCACAGGGGAGAAGTTCCAGCACTCTGATCTTCTTCATGGCCCTGCTCTGGACCCACTCCAGCAGCTCAAAAGATATTTTGCCAGATAAAAGTTGGACAATATAATTAGTTTTATTATCCTCTAAATATAACTCATTTTTACGTTAAAAACTCAGTTTTTTTTTTCTCCACAAAGACATTGAAAACATAAGTACATAATCCTTTCACAATTTGATTAGGGTAACTCCTTAGTTCAAATATTTTATAACCAGTATAAATTCTTACAGAATCATAGAATCATAAAATCATAGCATGGTTTGGGTTGGAAGGGACCTTAAAGATCATCAAGTTCCAACCCCCCTGCCATGGGCAGGGACACCTCCCACTAGACCAGGTTGCTCAAAGCCTCATCCAGACTGGCCTTGAACACCTCCAGGGATGGAGCATCCACAGCTTCTCTGGGCAACCTGTTCCAGTGCCTCACCACCCTCACTGTGAAAAGTTTCTTCCTAATATCTAGTCTAAATCTACCCTCTTTCAGCTTAAAACCATCACCTCTTTTCCTATCACTACTCTCCCTGATAAAGAGTGTTTCCCCATCTCTTCTGTAGCCCCCTTTAAGCACTGGAAGACTGCTAGAGGGTCTCCCTGGAGCTTCTCCTCTCCAGGCTAAACAACCCCAACTCTCTCAGCCTGTATTCATATAGGAGGTGTTTCAGACCTCTGACCATCAGCAGAAGGGTGTGAGAGAGAGAGTGTGGGGAGTAATGTGATGAACTCCTTGTCTGCTGGGGTTCCTGTGTCCATATCCATGCCCCATCCTGTTGCTCCTGGTGGTCCCCTCATAACCCTCCATTGTGTGGCATCCTGGTTGGTGGCACAAACAAAGAGCCTTGCTCTACCTCAAGAGACTGCCATCTGTCCATGAGATGGGAGGGGATCAATCTGGCAGGCAGGGATGGGAAGACGGAGCAACAGGGTAAGATTTTTCTAAAATATTGTAATGGGGAAGAGTTTCAGGGACAGATTCAGAGGCAGCATGAAGTATTTCTTCTCTTCATCAGCTATCAGGCAGTAGTCAGCAGTGCTCTTAGTTTCCTAGGCAAGTTGTTTGGTCCATTTACTCCTTCAGAATAATGATTCATTTTCTAAATGTGTTATAAAGACACTGAAAGTCCCTTCAAAGTAAGATTAATCTTAGACTGTTCAGAGAAACTGCTACTGGTGCTTCAACCTCCACATGACATCAGCAGAGAGAGCCCTATGTTGTCAGTTGTGTTTACACCACCTGTGGGCCATGGGTGTAGGGGCATTTTATGCTGAAGTAGAATTTTAACTATGATACTAACTTTAGACTTTGTAATTATAAGGCTGATAGAGGATCCTGGGAAAGAAAAAAAATTACCAGATGTGCAGAGGTATCTAATTATACAGGACGTGAGGAAGATAAGGAGGAACTGAGATAAATTTATTAGCACAACTAAGTTATTTTAGAGGTTGTGTTGACATAGCTTCGAAGGTTACGTTCCCAGGATTGAAAGTAGCCAATAGTGATTTTGTTGTTAAGAATTTTGAATTATTGTATCCAATCAGTAGCTGCCAAATCTGAAAGAGCTCTGTATAAAAGCATGTGCACAACACACAATAAATGGCTTTCACTTTCATCATAATTGGCTTGTCTGGGTGGTGTCCAAGAACTTCACGCGCTGACTGCGAAGAGCCCCTCGTGCCGACTACAGAGAACTCCGCTGGCCGGCTACACATGGGTGCTACAAAACCACCTCCTCCACGGCACAAGCTTCAGCAGCTAAAGGCTTGTCTACCAAGGCCAACAGCAATGAAGTGAAAAAAGATTTAAAGTGTTCAGTTCAGCCACATTAATTTTAAGCTGACAGTGGGATATTAAGAAGGGTTTGTCATGAAGAGATGGAGTAGGAATGTCTAGAGATAAGGAAGGGTGGAACTTCTTCTCTTATGGCTTTTGGAGTTTCTTACAGGAATTGTGAAGGGTAACTGTAAATGTCTGTAGGGTATTCTCAGTCCATGAGAAAGCTCTACAAGAGTTACACTGAAGTCAACACTTCAGATC
Organism: Pterocles gutturalis; assembly: GCF_000699245.1. Lineage (NCBI taxonomy): Eukaryota > Metazoa > Chordata > Aves > Pterocliformes > Pteroclidae > Pterocles > Pterocles gutturalis. The sequence goes on from NW_010112318.1 coordinate 6,524, forward strand.
AAATTCGTTGAAGGGGTTCAGAAGGGTGTCTGAAGTCTATGTCTCCAAAAGAAATCCAATGAGATTTTAAACCTCCAAGGTCAGCTTCTTTCCTTAGAATGAAAAGAAAAACAAACAAAAAAAAAAAGCACAAAAAAAAGCTGAGAATCAAAGTGAGATCATGGTCTGGCTACAAGGTTTGGGTCTGTGAACAATAGAATTGCAAGCTTCCTCATGCCCAGTGGGACCCTTGGTGATCCCAGCAGCCTGATTGTAAAACAAGGTGGTAACAAGACTTAGGCATAACTCAAGAAAAATAAAAGGAAAAAAATCACACAAATTCATCCTGCTAATTAATAAATCCATCCTGAAACATTTATTTCCCTTCTTATCATTGATTTAACAGGATCGGCTTGTTAACTTCATTGGAAGTTACTGTTAACAATGAAATGCAGATCGGTTGAACATGCTTTATCAGGATTATAGTTGGTCAGATTCATTCAAAACCAGGTGCCGTTCTAGTAAAAGTTTAAGTCAATTACCCATTTATTTGAACTGTAAAATCACTGTTGAATGTAGTCATGGTTTAATCCCAGCCAGGAATAACCACCACACAGCCGCTCACTTGTTTTCACACCCATCCTCACAGTGTGATGGCATAGACAATCAGAGGAAAAAGGTAAGAAAACTCTTGGGTTGAGATAAGAGCATTTTAATGACTTAAATAAAATAAAATAAAATAAAATAAAATAAAACTAATACTAGTACTAGTACTAGTACTAATACCAATACTAATAATGAATGATAATGAAAAGAAAAACAACAAAAACAAAACCCAAGAGAAATAAGAGATGCAAGTGCTCACCACCCACTGACAGATGTCCAGTCAGTCCCTGAGTAGTGATTTGATCCCTGGACAACTCTGCTAACTTGTACAATGAACATGACATTTTATGATATGGAATATCCACTTTAACCATTTTGGGTCAGCTATCTGAAATACGAGGGCCTGAGCGGTGAGGCCCTAAACCAAAGTTGACCTCTAGGTGAACCTCACAGCCTAACAATATACCTAGTGTCTATCATATTGATCACATATGCAATATATAACCTTAATATATGACAATTTATAAAAGCTTTTGTTGTAACTCTTACAGAGAATTGCTGTAACGCTTGCTGTAAGATAATAGTTGTGTAACGGTAGCCCCACTTGCTAAAGGGAGATAAACCTATCTCAAACCTTCATAGGCATATATGTGACAGAAGGTAGCAGGGCGGTGACAGGCGTTGTTTAAAGATGCATAATCAAAGATAACCAGATACCTTTACTTCTTCTTAGCCTTTTCTCGGGCTCTGGCCAAGCATGAGAAAAAGTTAACAAGGAAGAAAAAGATATTTTTCGCAGCTTAAGATATAAAGTTGCTTATTTAACTGTATAAAAGCGGGGACTGTTTGCAGGGAAATTTGGAAGCCTCCTCAATACAGTGGATGCACTGTATAGAGATTTCCCAACTGCCGGGATGAGTTCTCCAAATCCTTTGCTGTAAATGGGCTCCCCAGCGTCTGCGGATCTGGATGAGGGTAATATAGGGCAACTGATGATGGATCTTTCTTACTCACTATCGCTAACTCTATGTAGTAATGATTAGGTGCATTACCTTACTTTGTGCTTGCTATAGTAGTTTGCTTGTTGTCTTGCTGCTTTACCTTCTCTTGCTTTATTTTCTCTGTGCTATTTTCCTCATTACTTTGTCACTTTGGACATATGTAAAAATAAGTTTACTTTTTTTTGGTGCCTGTGTCCTTTGTGCTATCCCCATCGATTGGCGAAACACTATCCTGGCTGTGTCTCCACCCAGCTTCTCTTACAGAAGAAGCTAGGAGGGCAGGGGCAGTATGAGAATCTGAAGAAGTTTTTGGCTTAACTTAAGCATTGTTTGGCAGCAACTAAAACGTCAGTGTGTTATCAGCATTGTTTTCAATGTAAATCTGAAACATAACCTCATACTAGCTACTATGAAGAAAATTTACTCTATGACAGCCAAAATGAGCACAAATGTGCTACACACTTCTCTGCTCACCCTATCCCCTCACATGCACGCTTCCTCTCATGTCATGGACCATTCATAGCTAAAACAAAATGAGTTCATTTTGATTTTTTTTTCTTTCCTGGGAACAGGTTATTCAAGAAGACTCCCACTTCTTTGCTGGTCATGACTGTTGGTGTATGTCTGGTTTTGATTCTGCCTCAGGCTGATAGAGCAGGGGACTGTCTCTCCTTTTCTCCTAGTTTTTTGTCCTTTGAGATAGACTGAGACGTTCTGTGGCATGGCAGTATTATTTACAGGTATATAGACTGGCACAGGAAGGATCTAAGTGAGACTGAGAAGAGATGAGGATGTTCTTGTTCCATTGAGAGCTCACAGATGCTGTGCTGACACATCTGGAATTTCTACAAAGTGAAGATCTTGATGGTGAAAGAGTTCTTATATTGCTGCAGAAATGGAACCCGTATTTCTGCATGCTTTGAGGGATCCAAAGAGCGCTTTTATAGAGATTGAAGAAAACTGATTCAGTTATTCTGGCAAATAAGAAGAGGAGAGAGTTCTGAAGTGGAGGAAAACTTTTCCACTAATTTACATGAAAAAAAAATCACAATTTCATTTTTAATGATGGTTATATTGCCCAGCTCCCTGAATGCTACCTCCATGAGACTAACAGAGAGAGAAACATTTTGGCACTGATGCTGGGGCAAACAAGTCAGACAACTTTCAATACCGGATTTTCTACAGGGGTTTCTATCTATTCCCATATTCTTTGTTAGGCTTAAAGAATTGGCTTCGGGATGGAAAATGGATTTCTCTGAGCCAGTGATGTGGTTCATGAACACAAGCACATTTCTAACTAGTTTTCAAAATGGAAACACAAGCCATTTGGGATATACAAAGCAGCACTGGATGATATTTTAAGGAACTGTGTAGCAATGCAGAGAACTTGAAGAAGTTGATGGGGATCGAAATTACAGATTTGGTAATGGCATGTATTGACTTTTCCACTTCTCATTGGAACATAGTTGGTGTTTTATTGGTAAGTGTCTCAATATCACTTTTCAGCCTTTCAGAAATGAGCCTGTGGTATTAGACTGTGTCTTCAAGTAGAACATCTGTCTTGAACAAATTACTTGGCTGCCAGAGTAACTGTGCTTTGCTTTTATTCCTGATAGGCCTGTTCATTGGACCAGAGCTAAGCAAGACAGTAGGAGAACGGTATGAGGATTGAAGGTGTAAAACTTTACAAGATTCTTATTATCTACTCAGGTTCTACCATACCACATGAGATGCTTTTGTGTTCATTTATATTCATGGCATCATTCATAGGTTCAGTCATGTGCAGCAATGTTGCAGATTGCTTCATACCACAGACACACAAGACAAGGCTGACTTTACACTTCTTTGCCAACATGCACTGTCTTCATGCAGGTTTGAACTGAAATATTGGCACTGAAGTGTGGCCAGCATCATCAGCTCATATCAGAACGCAAAAACACATACTGGATCTGGCAGGGCTGAAAAGAAGCTGGTGATAAGGGGGAGCATTTGTTAGAAGATTTTAGTCTGTTTTACTAATTCTTGAATAAGATGGCTCTGCTATGCTTTCTTATATGTGAATCCAACAAAACATAATCCTTCTTTTCTGAAATGTGTTGTCAAAAAAAAACTTCCAGCCTGTGGACCTGAAAAGAGAATGTATGAAGAGCACCCAGTGCTGGAGGGAGAAGAAATTGCCTCAGGTTGTCCAAACCAGCTCAAAAAATGCAGAGAAGCTGTGTATAACCTGCACTGAAACTCCTAATAATCACAATGTGGTACATTTTTTGCATTTTCATTAACTTTTTTTTAAATTTATGCCTTCTCACAGCATGCTATTTCATAGACCGATAGATATTACTATCATTGTGATAATGAGTTTTCAATTTCCTTTTCCAAAATGGATTCTAGTTATAAATTTCCGTACATATTAAATAGTTTCTTTCTCTCAATAGAGTTAAATATTCAGATACTTGTAAAGTATTATTTAAGCAGACAAGAGAGAAAAAAAAGGCAGATGCCTGTATAGTTTTAATTTATATTTTTAAGAAATTAAGACCTGACAGTTGTGTTTGTATCTGCAAATTCTCATCCCTGATATATTTTTTGTCTCTTTCTTCTCTCTATTTCAAGGTACCCTTAAATAGGCAGTTAGAGTGACAAACGAATTTGCCACAAGCATGCCAGCCTCCCTCTGATTTTTTTTTTTTTTTAGAAAATCTCAAATGGCCAGATAGAGTTAGGAGTGGATAGCTTATTCATTCTTATTCCCTTCTTCCAGGGAGTATCAACAGAAATTAGTAGAAGGAAAGATCAAATATTCCTTAATGGGTGGAAAATTTGAAAGCTCTTCTTTCTATATTTTCTCCTTGGCCATCTGTATTCTTAACAGCTTTTCTTGTCTTTAAGTGCATTTCATAGTGGGAAAGTGCTGTAAATAAAAGTGGCACTTTGTTTCCAGAAACTTTATTATGTGGAGTCTCCCCTGCTGATGAGAAATTGCTGGAGCCAAGAAGCAGAGAAGCAGCCTGAAAACCTGGGACAGTCTGTGATGACTTGACCTTCATAAGGACCACTAAAGGAGAAGAGTGCTATTTTAAAAATTAAACATAGATGCAGATGGCAGGTGTCTCACCTGAAGGTGCTGCTCTGTGGTCTGCCAGTGAAGGCACCAATGTCCCATGCAGAGCTGATGAGAGTCCCCATGAGTGCGAGAGTCCATGCCAGGAGACAAGATGGCAGGACTGTCTCAGCTTTCAGGTTAAGGTCCTGTAGTTTTGTTCTCAAAATTTGCCAAAACTTGAACCCTAGCAGCGTGGTACCTCCTCACTCATCTGTAGAAATTAATCTCTCTTAAAACAACAACCTATCTGTGAGTTCCCTTTCCTTCAGACCAGATGGATGTTTTGCCACATCATATAATGCCCCAGAGAGGATGCTGTACCACAACGGTATAGCCACAAGAAAGGGAGATGGAAAATACGCTATGTAAAAAAAACCAAAACTTTTATTTTATTTTCTAGATTTAAAACCTCACTTGCTCCAGCTCTGCAATAAAATGGGTCTGTTATAAGCAGACTTTTAATGAAGAATGAGTTCAGCTGTGCTCTATCAGGCAAAATTAAGGATTATCTGTGAGGAAATTGTACAGATTTACTCAACATCAAATTTTGCCTCTCACTTTTTGGAAAACAAATTAAAGCTGACAAGGAATTAGATTGACTTGAATCACTTGGCTAAACCAGAGGAGTAATTCATCAGCATTTTTAGAGAACATAAGGTATTTCTGTACTTCTTAGTAGTGCTCTTCATTTTATCTTTGAAACCAAAATAGAGAAAAACCTGTTTAATTCTTGTTTATACAAGGCTAAATGTTTATGCTGCATGTCAAGTAAATCTCTGTTTATTGGCTCCTCCTCCTGAACTAGAAACTGGGCAAAATTACCAAAAGGTGTCTTTGGATGTCTTCAGATATTTGCCTTGTCTCTAAAAAGCAAGCTAATTTGCTTAGATTGTAAGATACTTACTATACCTTTTTTAAACTGCAGTTTCAAAGGAAAAGTAACTGCTTTGTTGCACACTATTAAATCACTCGGTGTGTTTATCTCATCAAGCTAATCTGTGAAGATGGAATCTGTCATTTTATACATTTTTAATGCATTTGTCACCATGGTAGCTGGGAAGTGAGTACACAATTTAAATAAGAAAGACTCCAAAGCAGCCATGCTTCCCAGTCTCCACTGGGTTTTCACTGTTTATTTTTTTAGGATCAAGATTCTTCCAACGTTTCCTGGAGAAATTATGGGATTTCTGTGGTTGCTTGTAGAGCAGAGCTTTTACAACAAAACAAATCTTCATTACAATCTGACAGAAGCAAAGCCTGAGCAGATCGTTCTTTTCTCTAGTGGTAGATGAATGAAGGAGCTGCATCTCACCACCAGCTCTGCCATGCTTAGGGTTTCACTAAGTGTGTTCGCTGTTAAGGAAAGAAATCTTTATGATCAATCGAAACTGTAAACCAGGATCTTGCAGTGGTGTCTACATTGGGCTGGGAGTGGTTGGAAAGCTTTGCACTGGGTGTGCACTCAGTACCAGGTATGCATGCTTTAATTCTGAGGCAAGGGAGGCATGGACAATGGTCATAACCAGACTAAATGGGAACCTGCTGTACCTTAGTTGTGAGCAGTAATTTGTGAAGAAAGTAAAGACATTAGTAACTGCTGTGCAAACAACATCAGTGGGAATGAAAGCTAGAGTTACCTCCACCTTTCAAGTACTTTCCACCTTCTTTGACATCCTTTTTTTTAAATATAGGCCAGGGTTGGAACTGACACAAGTGTCCTTAGTCAAAGCTGATGATGCAGAAGGTGCATTTTCCAAGCGTTTTTCAATTTTCTGATTCTTTGCAACTGACGTGAATTCAGGAATGGTTTATTTCTGGAAGCCTTCAATGTGCATGTTTGTGAGAGTATGTTACATTCATAAAGCTGGAACAGTTTTGGTTCAGTCCATTGTAGTTATGTAAAAGAAACCAGCTTTTTGCCAGCTCTTTTGTCCCAACAGGCTTGTATTTTATAGTGTATTTTCAATTGTAGTATTTAAATCTCTTTCTGCTTTGATGGAATAAAAGCACATGTAATGTACTCATGGCAAATATGTTTTAAATAGTAGTAACCCTTTCAAGCCTGGTAATCTGTGGTTTATGGATAAATGCCCCCACTGTGTTTTCGTGTCCATGTAAGATTTTAGTTTGTACCAACTTGTTGATCCTTTCTTACTGGTCAGTCTCACTTAGTGTTTGTCTTAAAAAGTCACTGAGAAACTGAAGATCAAGGTATGAGAGGTAGGGCTTATATTTAATAGGGCAGTTAGAGTTCAATTTTTAATTTTATTTTTATGTGTTAAGAAAGTAGTTTTGTTGGGGTTTTTTTTGAGGGGGAATGTGACAGTATTGTTGAAAATGTCACATTTCTGTTTGATTCACTGCAGTCTGGGTACTGGCCTCTTCTGAAATGCCTTTCACATTGCAAAAATAATGCAGGATTTGATCAAAATTTTTCAAAATTTTTAAAATAAATATAAATTTTTGGCATTGAAATCTGATTTGTCTGGCAACCATGCAAGTGAATAGAGTCTTCAATGAACAAGGCAATATATTTAATTCAAACAGTTGAATCTGTTGTAAATGTTGTAACCTCTTCGTTCTTACCACTCAGCTGACAGATTTCTTTTGCTTAAATTCTTTGTTAAACAATATTTCAGTTTGCTCCACTGGAATATTGGAACAAGCCAGGTAGACTTGGCAATGCAGGAAGTGTGTAGCTCCCAGTAGAACCTTGTACATTTGCAGGAAGTGAAACGATTAATTAACTCTGTATTTATGTTTCTATTTGATTCACGAGCTTGATTGGTTCACACTAGCGACTGATTTACATTAACGTTCCTGGGACTGAATTACTGTGTAATTAATCTTCATAGCTGAGTGGTCTTTTTTCCACATGGATGCTGCTTAGAAAATTACACTCAATTTCATCATGGGGACATATGCAATGGCTGAAGAAGTTGAAAGGAGGTGTTCACCCTCTGCTCTGAACAGGAACAGATTTTAGGTTAGTTTCCATCTGGAGCAGGAGGAGATGATCCAAAGCCACAGTACAGACATGCAGCTTCCTTGTGTGTAAAACACATAGTCCTGTTTAACTATAATAGGCAAGGTCAGAAATTTATTTAGCCCACTAATATGAGCTATTTTCTATTGAAGAAAACTCACCTAAACCACAGCTGTCATATATCCAGAAAAAAAGGATCTCTTAAGCTAATTGCTTTCCTTCATTTACTATGCATTCACACTGATCTCTGGCAAAAATTCTGTTACAGAAAACAATTAAGGCAAATCCAGCTTCCTTTAAGTAAGGACAGTTCTTAATTGTTCCCAAATTTTCTCTCTTAGGTCGGTCTCTGCCAGCTCTCAGCTAAAGAGAATATTTGAATAGTTATAATTCAGATTCCAGGATCTACTAAAAAAACTGCTAGAGCAAATGATTGCCAGGCATATCTACTGATGAGGCATAGAATATATTTACTTTTTTCCTTTCTTATATTCTTCAAAACTTTCCATATTTGGAATTTAATTTTTTCCTTTTGCACTTAGGATCATACCTTTAAATTAGGAGAAATCAGGCTTAATTTTCTACTTTGCAGTCTTTCAACAGACTCCTAACTGGCTTGGGATATATTTATTTGCAAGTATCTCTACTCTTCCCAATCCACTCTGCTAACCTACCAAGATCATAATCAGCAGCTACATATGGGAATATGGTAATCAGAGTGGGAGTCTACAGTTTTGGCTAAAAGGGGGCTAAATGAAGTCAAAGTCTTATCCAGTCTCAGCTTGCTGTGGGCTTCATTTGCAGAACAGGCTGTGACACAGTAGACGTGAGGAATCTGAGTATGTAGAGTCTCTTGCTGGGTGGTTCTTCAGCAGATTTCAGAGCTGTCTCTGCCTTTCACATCAGTATGACCTAGAAAGTAAAGAAGGCCAAGTCAGCTCAGGTCATCATCAGAGTTGTAGCCTTCACTGAGATCTCCTGTTTCCCTAAGGTTATCCTAAATATAAATTCCACTTTCTTGAACAAAATGCATTGGGCTTTATTTTCTTCATGTTTTGTCAAAACACGTTATTGAAAACTTTTGTCTCCAGCAGTGTCATAAAGTTCATAATGATGGGCCCGTGAGAAAGACAACCTGGGATCAAATATATGGAAGGACAGTCTTAATAAGACCAGGAAAGTTGGGTCGTTTTGATTGGTGGCTGCTGCAGAAGAGAATTAATATTCAGAATCTAAATCATTTCATATAGGACAGAAATTGTCAATTATTATTCTTTTCTGAAGACCGTGTTATTTGCCAAATGTTTCTACTTAGCTCTTCCACGCTGATGATTGCTGTGAATAAAATATGGTCTGAAGTGTCCTGGAACTGTTAGTACAATTTTTATATTGCTGTACTAGCTAGTCTTGCTGGATGGGGGAAAATTCCACTGTTGAGAAGAACTGGAGAGACAGTGTGGAGTCCTGTAGAGGAACTTCCTTATGGCTTCCTCTAACAGACTTTTTTAGTGTCTGATTTTAGACAAATGTTGCTTCCTTTGTCATATTAGGTTAATATAGTTGTAGAAGATACTATGTAATACAACAAACAAGTCAAGTATTTAAATCGTCTTTGCTGCCATGATTATTAGATTTGAACTTTTTGTTTGTTTGTTTTTCACCATGCAGCCATGGAAGTGTGTTCAGTATTGCCTTATATCCTTTCCCTGCAGAAATTTCACTGGAGTCGGCAATGGCTTGGAATCTCAATGTCTCTCGCAGAACAATAAACACTTATTACATTGTACCGTTCCTCTCCCTCAAAGCTTGATGTGTATGTTTCCCAACTTTCCTAGCTCTTCTGTAGCTTCCACTGTATCTAGAACTACTTTATTCTTAGTGTAGTGTTTGATGTGCCTGCAATGCTAGAGTCTCTCTGGCAGCAAAGTAATGAGAGCTGATGAGCTCCCAGGATCCCATCACCATCAGTCTGGGAAGCGAGTAAGGAGGAGGTGATCTTTCTTTGTGCTTAATTTTACGGCTAATATTTTTCAGACATCTTTCAAAATTTTGTGTAAACAGCTTGAGACATCTCAAAGGTTTGTTTTTGGATTTGCTGAAAGTGTCTTACGAAAAAAAAAGTCTCTTTAAAATGCTACAATTGTTGCCTACTCAGAAATGACTCGTGAAATTCCCTCATCCAGAGATTTTTGGGAATCACAAATTAAAGTACACTGCAGCTGTGTGTACAAAGTACTTGTTCAGCATTTGTAGCTGTTCCTTGACTGAGAACATGAGCTATAGGCAGTGCTGAGTTCTCAAATGGTTTGCTGGTAGAAACCACCTGTTCAGTCCCTTTTATAGCTCACCTGCCCCTGAGCTACCCTTGAAAGCTCCTTACATAGTTTAATAGAGGATTCACTGACATAGCATTGTATATGGCAGAGTACTGGATCAAAACCAGCTTCAAGTTTCCAGGAGAAGTTTGGATTGGATATTAAAAATTTTTTCACCAAGAATGTTGTCAAGCATTGGAACAGGCTTCACAGGGAGGTGGTGGAGTCACCATCCTTGCAGGTGTTTAAAAGATGTGTAGATGTGGCACTTAGGGACATGGTTCAGTGAGAGACATGGCAGTGTTAGGTTAGTGGTTGGACTCGATGATCCTAAAGGTATTTTTCAACCTAAGTAATTCTATGTTTCTATTAAAACTCCGGTGCTGACTTTATTTTCAGGCCTTTCTGGTAAACAGCATAATAGTCGGTATCACAAAGTTTCTGGGGAGTGAGAGAACCTGGGATTTAAAAAAACATTGCAAGATGGAAGCAGGTACTTACGCATCCTGTGTAAAGGCAGTGCCATGGAAGATAGTGGACATGAATAATTTTAACAGTATGTGAGGGAATCTAACATGAATCATCAACATCAGACATGCAGAAAATCACTTTCCTATACAGTTCTGCCAGCTCTGAGTGTGAAAATTGGTTTTGTGGAATAGCTGTTAAATGAAAAGAAATTTATATCTCTGTTACAGCCAAGAACGGGAGCAAGAAGAGGTTGCCTACTTTACTTCTCTGCTTGTTTCAACTGCAAAACTGCTCAGAAGAGGCTAAAAATATGTTCTTTAATTGTTAGAAACGGTTTGTTAAATAAAAAAGTTTCTAGATAAACTGGTTTTATCTGGAGTTAAAAACCACCTACATTCATGCGGAGGGAAGTCTGTATTCTTTCAGCCAGAAGAAATTTGATGAGAGAGACAGTCAGGAGATGGGATGTTCTGTGGTGGTTTTAATATTTTAGGATGGTATTTTGGTGCGACTGGATTAACTAAAGTGAACTCAAGACAGGGAATAGATTGCAGGGAAATGAATCAGTAAAAGCACTGCATAGAAACAGGGCAGTAAAAAGAGTCAGAAGAAAAAAAAAGGTAGAGAAAAGGATGTGTGGATCTAAGACAGTCTTCAAAGGTGGGGGGAGCAACACACCAACAGTATTGTTGGAAAAAAGTTTAATGATATAATTCCTAGCAGAAGGTCCTGGTTTCAATAATCTGCCTGCTCCTGCTAACTCAAGTCCCTTCCTTCTACCTTCCATCTAAAGTATCAAAGCGCCTACTGCTCTGAAGCTGGAAAGGAAATAGTGGCTAGTTATTTTAATAACAGTATTTTTACTATAATACGTGCTGCCAGAAAGATCCCCCTGCACTGCTGGATTTCCTTTCTTTCTAAAGTGCATAATTATTAAAGAAATGGTTTTAGGTCTTTGTATGGGTTTGCTTATGGCCACATTTCAATATTTCTACATACCCATTCCCAGGAGCTTTGTCCCCTGAAATCCATTTACCATTTTAAGAAGAGAAAAAAAATTTGAAGTGAAGTTGTTCTGTTGATCACCTTCAGGCAATTTTAATAATAAATGACTTAGAATGTTATGATTCAGATAGTAATCAGAATAAACAAACTAAGTTAATGGAAAGAATTTAGCAGTATAAATTCTCTGAAGTATTTAGGGTAATAGTAAACTGTGATTAAATTTTTAAAAAACTTTCTTATGTACAGTACTAAACAAATATAAGATGTATTTAAATGAAGAGGCTCTTTGAATGTTAGTCAAGGTAGAAAAATCTGGATTTACAATGGCACATGTTTGGCAGTCCCAATGCCCATGTAACATCCTGAGGACTGGGAATGAAGCCCAGGAGGAAGACAGTTACCCATGCTGCTCTGAATGCTGGATCCTCTTTCTGTCTCTAAGGTCAGTCTAGGTAAAGGCTTCTGTGTAAAATTTATTTGAGTCTCCAGCCTTGTGTCTTATGTGCATGGCCACTTGGTTTGTTAAAGATATTCTTATTCTGACAATTATTTTGTACAGATGAAAAATAAACCAGGTGAAGTCTACTCCGGGTGATACAGTGTGAACATCAAAGGATTACATTGGGCATTTAGTGCTACACTGACAGTACGCTAACTTAGTTTTCTGGTTATTTATCTTCTTAGTCTTTATGTCAATCACTAACTGCACCTCATGTACTGATTTATACTGCCAGCTGCCTGCACCAGGAGTTCCCTGACTTACACTAGCAATCCTCAGGTATGGGGGGAGGTGACTCTGAGGACCGAGAATAAAGGATGAGCAGGTTTCATCAGCAAAGTTGACTCTGACTGACAGGTGTGCATGTATGTTGTGCCATACACATTCTTCAGTAGAGGAATAAACTGCTTCTGGCAAAGGAGAAAATATTTTTATAAATAAATATAAAGTAGGTAGTTTTATAAAAGACATATTAGTGATTCAAGTACATTTGTAATGAGATGTATTTTAAAACATGACGTCTATCACCCAGATCAAACATTCCTTCAGTGTCTTTTTGGTAAGCCTGTAATGGAAGCAATACAATTTCTAACCATTTTTTTGCAAAGGTTATGCTGCTTGAACAGACAAATATTTATTTCCTTAAGTTGTAGACAATTTTAATTATTTATTCTATTGTATAATCCCCTGAGTGATTATCAGCTCATCTTCCCAGCAATCATTATTCATCCATCACTCTATTCTACTTTCATTTTATTTGTCTTAACTATATTTATTTATTAATGAGGCCTCCAGTTTTTGGGTTGCCATCTCTTTATCAATGTGTTTGGTTTAATGGAAAACAAAAACAAAAAAAAAGTACATCTTTGATCTTCATCCAAAATTTAAACAGAATCAATTTACTTTTTTTTTTTTTTTTTTTTTTTTTAAATTACACAGTTGTCTGAACATTTATTCTTTCAAGGGTAACTAAACTTTCTGTTTTCTTCTGACACTGAAAGCAAAAGTATTGAGCAACATTGGGGAAAAAATCAGCTTTGTTTTTGATCTGACTGAGTGCAGATGAAACTGAAAAACACTTCATACTGTCGCTGATAATTCCTGATTTCTAACATACTAGTCCTCTGGCCTTCTCTCAGACAAATTTGTAAGCTATTCTGTAACATCATGGACATACCTCAGTTCATGTTTGCAGTTGACTGGTTGGTGGTTCAACTTCACAGTGAGATAAATAAGCAAGGCTATACCCTATAATAATAAAAGCAATCCATTTGTTCTACTTAGCATTGGCTAAGTGGCCAGGCTTGTGTGCTCCCTCTGCATAGGATCTCCTGTTATCACTGTCGGACCCAGAATACAGGGATAGATGGACCCACCAGTCTGACCCTGCAGGGCAGCACTTTTTTATCTTTTTTGGGGGCATTAGGATTTAGGAAAGACCAGAGAGAAGAGAGTGAGAGGAATGATCACAGGTCTACAAAGCATAAATTCTGAAAAAACTGTGTATTAACTGGTGTTGCCTCACCCACAGAAATGAAAACTGGGCAGAGAAGGGGGAAACATGGTAATAGTCTTCAAATATGTACCTGGCTACATCCAAGAAAAGGGATAATCTCTTTACAATGACTGTGTTAGCTGGGAAAGAAATAATATGTTTATGTTTTTGCAAAAGCATTGAGGACTTAGTCTCAGTTACACTTTTCTAGAAGCACAGGGCTGCTGAGAGCAGCTGCGTAATACCAGTTATTGCAGACTGGTTCAGAACAGGGAATGCAAAAATACAGCAAGAATAACACACAAGTGTAGCTTTAGGTATGTCTAGGGGGTTAGAAATATAAAGTGGTTAGTTATCCTTGGCTCAGATGCTCCTTTGCGGTTTTGTGAATTTCAGGAGATCAAATTCTCCCTACTAAAGCAATGCAAACTTGCTTTGGAGTTACTAGGATAATGCAGACATTTTGGATGTTCTCACAAGCTGACACCATGTCAAGATAACAGATATAAAGGAATTACATGCTGAAAGACAAAAGACTGACTACTTCTATTAGTTCAGTAAGGAACAAACAAGCTGGCTTTGATACCAGAAGCAGCCTCATTTTCCACTAAATCATGGTTTTGTTACCAGCTAGTAGCAGATACTTGATCTACCATTTTGCTTCAGTTCTATGGTGTTTCTGCAGTAGAGCTGCACCTCACTAAGACTCACTGACCTAGCTGAGATGGACGTTTCTGTGTTTTGTCTGTGTTAGCTGCCTGGATGAGCTCAGTAGCTCAGATATCTCCATGCAAGTGGTTTCTTCAGCACTGAGGTGGAGGGGGTGTCCTAGAGCTGGCTGAGGTGGAGTTAATCTTCTTCATAGGATCCTGTACAGTTCTGTGTTATGTATTTGTGAAAGAAACATTGCTGATAACACACCAATGCTTTGGCTATCGCTGAATTGTATTTGCACAGTGTCAAGGCTTTCTCTGTTTCTCACTCTAATCCCCCCCAGCAAGTACGCTATGGGTGGGCAAGAGGTTGGGAGTGGGCACAGCCTGACAGCTGACCCAAATTGACCAAAGGTATATTCCATGTCATATAACATCACGCTCAGCAATAAAAGGTAGCTGTTGCTCAGGGACCGGCTGGTCATTGGTCTGTTTGTGGGAGGTGGTAAGTGCCTTTACATCAGTCATTTGTTTGGCATTTTTTTTTCCCTCTTCCTTCACTTATTAAACTGTCTTGATCACAACCCACAAGCGTTTTCTTATTTTTCCTATTCTGATTCTCTCCCCCCTACCCTGCTGAGGGGAGTAGGGGAGAATGAATGAGTTGGTGGGTGCTTAGTGGCTGGCCAGGGTCAAGCCACCACAGGACCTGTGAGCACAATCTGGCTCGGGGATGATGTGGACTGTCTGATGTGCTGTCTTTGAGGGATGTGTGTGCCCTGGTTTTGGCTGGGATAGAGACCCTATCCCAACCGAAACCAGAACAATGTGGTAGTGGAAAACACGACTGATCTTCTCAGATGGAGCATCGTTGGAAAACAGCTTGACTACCAATGCTCTGCACTGCACTGTGCAATGGGAATCTGTCCTTAGGCACGATTTGCTACTCTAAGTCAACAAAGAAAAATATTTCAAAATTGTTTATAATACCTCCTTTACTGTGGTAAAACAAGCAAGCAAACAGACAAACCAGACGATGCTCACCCCAAAACCCAAACCTGTGTCATATAACTGATACAAATTTTGAATACATACATTGTTTGACTAGCCTGTCCAAACTAGAAATTATGTAAGACCCTCTGAGTCAGCTGAGCTATAGATAGAAGTGTTGCATCTTGGGGAAAAGACAATTTGTCTTCCTGTTTGAGAAGGGCAATGAACATCTGAGCACTGAAAACATATTCCCAGATATTATGAAACATTAATTACTTGTCTAAGAAGACCTGTTTTATGTCTGTGCCCACTCTGCACAGCAGAGTGTTAGAGTGAACTGTAGAGCCATTCCCATTAGGATCTGTTGATTTGGGTTTGTTTTTTTCTATTTGAGAGCTTATGCAATGTCAGAGTGACCCTGAACACTGTGTACTAGCAGGTGTTTGTGTAAGATTGCATGAAATGAACATAAATGCTGTGAAATTTCTGAATAATTACTGCCTAAATGAGTAAAACTGCCTGCCTGAATTGCTTCTCACAGTTAGAGTGGAAAGAAAACTTCAGGGAGCATCAGGAAAAAGAATTAAATAAGCTCTTAACACCACGAAATGTGCACATAAGTCTTACTTGGATATGCAGATGAGTCATTGATGAGCTATCTCCAGGTTTACCACAGTTTCCTGGATGCAAAGGGCCCCACCCTCAGTTTCTTCCAAGATGGAGTTGGGCAGCCCAGCAGAGAGTGATCAATAATTTAGATGTGTGAGACTCTACCTGCTGCATGGACTTCCTCTAAACAGAGATGAGTAATTATAATAAATTCAACTCCCCATTCCCTCCTAAACAGAACAGAATTGCATACTGGATTGAAAGGTTAGGAGAGGAAATAACACTCCTATGATATCCTTGTTACACCTACATGTCTACATAAGAGCAACAGTGTCCTCAGTTGTTTTTATTCATTGTTTAAAAATTAGGTTGTTCACAATTCCACATAACTAAGAGGTTTTTGTCATGTATGCTTGTTTGCATTAATACATAAAATTCCTCATAACCTGAGGCTCTGTCGTTGAAATTCCAGAATAACTCAGTAATTTCCAATGGTGAAATGAAAAACAGGTGGCAGAATTTATTTGTAACATGTGGAGAATGTGGAGCAATGACAGGTGAGGAACCAAACATATCTTTGTCTTCCAAACAGGTAGAAGTAAAAATGTGTTTCCTGTAGTAAGGCCACTCTCATTCTGGAGCTTACACTTGTCTCAAACTCACCATGACCATATACAGAAAATATTATTATGTTATTTACGGACAATGATGATGCCCATTTTACTTGTTCGGCCTTTTTTTTCAGGTTATGGTGCCACAAAGGGGTGGGCAGGACCTGATAGCCAGGAAGCCGGGCAGGCTGGGGCAGAACTTTTTGTAGATGTTTTGGTGAAGAAGGAAAAAAAAAAAATTAACCTTGAGCAGAAGGAAGGGAGTGAAGCCACTGGATGGAGGACTTGAGGGTGACCTGCATTCCCTATATTAGAGATTTATTTACTATTCCAAGAGGGACAAGAGCCTGTGGGGTTTTGTGTCTGTCAGTCTGGGCAAAGAGTACAGGTTGTAAATTAGACTCCTTGATCTAGACAACTAGAAAACATATATTCTCCTTTTTGTCTCTCTGTACTGTTGCACAAACTGAAAACTTTTTTCCTCTTACCTCTCTCTTTTTACATGGCAGAGTGTCACTCAGCTGTGAAATTCCTTCTGGCAGTAGGAAGTTTCTGAAGGATACATGTTTTATCGACCAGCCTCTGTTCTGCTGTCACACAGCCTGTGCTCTGGGAAGAAAATGTGCCTTGCTTCTGCAGGCAGCGCTGCAGGCACCTGTGTTTTGGTGCTCACTTTAGCCAGTTCAAACATGCAATTGTCAACAGAGAATGTGGGCTGTGAAATGCATGGTCCATGCACTTTGTGATCTTCAGCACTGTTGAATACTATGTGCTTCTCAGGCAACATTGGCATGGCTTTTTGTTGTGTTAGAAAGACGTCCTGCTTTCTGTCTCTGTAATTGCTGTCTTCTAGGTAGCCGTGTCAATGAATGTTTTCTTTGTTAGGGTCTCTCCTCAAGTGCTGCTTGAAGCTGGGACACCTGCTGGTAACACACATATGTTTCTTGCTTCTGAAAAGTGTAAAAGGTCTGCCTTGTCCCTGGTCTAGTGTTAGCAGCTGGAGTTTGACTTGCTGATCAAAAATATTTACAGTGGGTACATGCAGGCTCTATGGATGGCACTAAAGACGTTTCATACCACTTCCACTCACCTAACCAGGATGCAGTTCATCTTAATTGAATCGTGCATACAATACAGACGACGTGCGTACAATACTGATGATGCAAGGATACAATTTTTCTCCTTATCTCTTCCTTGTTTTCAGCTTTCTGTGCCTGTTCCTTCCTTTTACTTTCTATTCTTCCTCACTGACTTTGTATTTAGAACTTACTTTTCAGATATATACTTATCCAAAGTTACATTGCAAAATATTATAATATCTACTTACCTTCCTACTGTGAAGAGCTGGTGTTTTTATGAACAGTTGTAGAAAATCTGATACATTTTTTTCAAGGAGATGCTAAGTGGACTAGAGAGGTCATTGGTTCAAAGAGCCTGCAATATGTTCATGTTTTGAATGGCAGATAAGACCTTTCAAATGAAATGTGGTCACTTAATCTTTTTATGGAAGGACTTGCTTAAAGTCTGTTCTGAAATTAACTCCCATGTGATAGCTGTATTACGGATTTCTTATGATTTACGATTATCTTCAATTTGCAAAAGTACTATGCGATTATTTGATTGTCTGTAAAATACTCAATGTTCCATTTTTTTGACAAGACATGATACTGAGTGCAGTGGGTAAGTGGGGTGTTGCAGGAATGAGATTTTAAAGAGAAACACATTTGGAAAAATTCTATTTTTTTCTCCTGTTGCACATACTCTAGTAGCTATAGTGAAAAGTAAAATAGTATTTGTGACTTATCTGTCTCAGTATGTGGTACACTTGAAAAATTGAGCCATTCCACTATATGGAATCTGGAGGGGAATGTTTCTGTGTACAGAAGATCCCCTGTGGATGGTTATCTGAAACACCAAATTACTGATGCCTCAGCACATCACTGGTGTTTGCACAAGGCAGGAACACAGAGTATAGCTGTTCTGACAGTGGCTGTATGCAGCTGAAATCTCATCCCTCTCAGTGGTGCAGGGTGAAAGCATTTACATTAAGAGATGTATCTGAAACTTCAGAGAGCCAAGCATGTGCCCCAAAATAGTTTTTCTGTTTATGAAAGTATAGAGAAGGAGCAAAGATTTAGGAAATGCATAACATGGGCCATAAGCAGTTTGACAGATGGACTCTGACTTGACTGAACCTTCATTGTTGGTTGTTGTGTAAAACTTCCATAACTCCAGACAAATGAGTATCATTGCTACAGGCTCTTGCTACCTAAAAGACAATTTGGTTTGACTCTGTATACTTCATACATCTTGATTTCTGACAAATGCCATCCAAGGTTTTATTTTCCTTTCTGGGAGGATGTACAGGTATGTCATAAACAGCTAATTTATTTTTTTTCAGGACAGAAGACAGTTCTGCACTCTAAAAATCTCCTTCCTCACAGTTCTGAAAATACAGGCAAAATAAATACAAGCAAAACAAAGCTTTTTTTTTCCCCTCTGCTTTCTCACTTGGAAAGTTATTCTTTCCTATACCTGTTTGGAGAGGAAGTTTTCTCATGTGCAGCTATCTGAATCAGTAAAATCTTGTCACAAATAGCTTCTCATGTTATCAAGAATTAAACAACGTAAAATGTAAACAACCCATGCAATGTGCAGGTTTTTAATGTCCTGGAAATTGCTGTATGTTTTTTTCCTCATGTATCTTTAGTTTCTAGTCTCATTTTAATAAATGGCATTATTTTTAGGTACCTTATGGTCCTGTAAACATTTAGATTATTAACTTTTGGCATTTGTAGATTGCTGTTATTACCTACTTGATACCCATGTGGTTGATTTTTAAAGTGTTTCTTAAACTTAAGGCTGATTTAATCTTTCTCAAGAAGAAACAGAATGGAAGTATATTGTGAACACAGCTGTGCTGCAGCAGTGTATGCATAGAAAGGATTAATTTTATTAACGAGTGGCTTAAAAAATTAACCATGAACAGAACAGCAACATAATGTTGTTCATGAGAACTTACTGTTCATGACGAGGACACATGTGATAATGTAAAGTTCTATGGTTGAGACAAGGATGACCCTTTGTTGGTGATGGGAGTGCAGAAGTTTGAATGTCTAAGGTTTTTGCACAGAAAATTGCTGTTTGTTGGTCAGATGACTTCAAAGAGCCAGAGAGCACAGACCTCTTGTGCATTATAGGCCATATACTAACCCCCATTTTGTTGTTAATCTGCCATCAAGGTGAGTCCCTGGCAGCGAGGGGTGGGAGAAAGAGGCAGAAGAGACAGCTGGGCATGGTGCCTGTGATCAGAATGCACTCCCTACTATAACACCCAAAAAACATGTCCAGAAACTCCCTTGACCTCACATGGTTAATGCATCTCCCATCCAGGGGCCCACCTCTGCCCCAAAGTAGCCATAAACAGGGTTTGGTCAGGTCTGAGGGCACACTTGGAGCAGGGAGAGCTGGGTTGTGACTATTTGCCTTCCTTTTCCTGCCAGACATGTTTGCTTAATAAGCAATCTCTTCAGCATGTGCTGCTCATAGCTACCTAGCACTGATGGTATGAGGAATCCAAGACTACTGTCTTTTCCTTAAATTTGAGAGCAAATGTCACAACTCAGGGGCAGATTTTTGAAGTAATATGGAAATATTTCTAATGAAACCAACTTCATTTTCCTTTCCATCCAACACCACTACCTCTTCTTGAGAAGGACTAAGTCCTTTGTTTTACCTCAGCCCTCAGAGCTTTTTGCTCTGTGGAAACATTACTTATACTTTAGCATAGAAATATAGAATCATAGAATGGTTTGGGTTGCAAGGGACCTCAAAGATCATCGAGTTCCAAATCCCTGCCATGAACAGGGACACCTTCCACTACACCAGGTTGCTCAAAGCCTCATCCAGCTTGGCCTTGAACACCCCCAGGGATGGGGCAACCCCAGCTTCTCTGGGCAACCTGTTCCAGTGCCTCACCACCCTCACAGGGAAAAATTTCTTCCTTGTATCAAATCTAAATCTGACTTATTTTAATTTAAAGCCATTACCCCTTGTCCTATCACTGCACTCCCTTATGAAGAGTGCCTTGCCTTCTTTCCTGCAGGCAAAGACAAAGCCTCAAAATGTGAACTTGCAGACCACCTATCCAGAGGGAGGTGAGGCATTACCATGAGCCTCCAGCACTTGACTTTCCATTGTGAATGCACTTTTTGCTTGATATTTCAGAAAAACAGCAGAATAGTTATCTTTCTCTCTGTCATGCTTTATTTTATGTCTTGACCATACCCCCTTTAATCATCTTCCCTCCATACAAACATAGTTATCTCTAACATCCCCTCAAGGTACTATGTCAAGCTTGTTGCACTTCCATGAATATCTGTGTTTATTTTTTCCCCTCTTTTCTGTTTGTAGTGAGAAAGATGTAGTAGACCAAGGTGGAATAGAGTATGTTAGCAAAACTGATGTATACAAAGGGGATATATTGTGGGGTTTTAAATTTATATTTATACACATGTGATGAATTTGACTACGCTTAACATTATACCCTTCAGATCACACTGTAAATATAAGAAGAGTAGAGCCAAAAGTTTCAGATGGACATAAACAAAAATGAAAACAATTAAATCCCTGTTTAGATGGGGAACTCCGTAACGCCAGCTTCCACCAAAGTCAGATCACAAAGTCAAGTTAGTCTTCTGCTGCTCGAACACAGGGACACCATGTACAGGAAAGTTGTTTTTCTTTACACCAAAAAAGGTGTGAAAAGGTACAAAGCTGTTGTATAACTGTGTCTCTTAGAAAGTACAGTATCAGATGATGTTAATGGGAACAAAGTTGTCTGCCTCCTTAGAAACTAAAGGTCCCTTGTGCTTATTTGCCTCAATTTGAACACTTCAGGAAACTTAGGTATACAGTGTTGCAAACTCTTACATGTCACTCCGTAAGCTGAGTGGAGGAAATAATTCCAAACAAATGGCATGTTTCCCAGGGCAAAGCAATCTCTTTGCAGTTTACTCATACAGCCTGGCACACTCTCTATGTGAGGAAGCCTAACTGTCTTCCTATCTTTTCCTGTTATGGGTAGGACTAATAATGGCACTTAAAACAACACTTACCCAGTCAGAGGAATGAGGCAGCCCAGGAGGGCAGAAGAACAGAGTTGCCAGCAAACCTCAGTGCTGTGGTAAGGCTTATCAGAGGTGAGAGTTGCTCTACGGCGAGGGGCTAAGCTTGCTCGGGCAGCAGTGTGCAGCAGTAGCAGAAACAACATTCTCAAAAGAGAGTTTTGGGCAGCCACGAACAGAAAGCAGAACCTTACCTGCTGCCATTGTCGATACCAAAGCAGTGTTTCACTGAATGAAGAGATGTGGTTCTCTACTGGGCTAATACTCAAGGCATGTATGGCTCAAGGAGCATGGCTTAGTTTACTGACAAAAGCCATTTATTATGGGCTGGCCAGTGGATACAGATAAATCCTGGGAGGTCAAATCAGAAGCAGTGAGTCCACTCCAATCCACACCAGGCACTGGAATATGAAACAAATTCATACAAATTGTGCCCCCACAGAAGGTTTGTAGAGTGCAGGATTAATGTCATTAATGGTCTCTGGTACATAAAAATTGAAACAGTTGAAGGAGTGAAATACAGAATCACAGAATCACAGAATGTTAGAGATTGGAAGGGACCTCAAAAGATCTCTAGCCTGTCTAGGTCTCGCTGAATGGAAGCACAGCCTCCTGGCGTGTCAGCCACTCCTCCCAGTTTCGTGTCATCAGCAAACTTGCTGAGGGTGCACTCTACTCCCTCATCCAAGTCGTTGATGAATATATTGAACAGCATCGGTCCCAATACCGAACCCTGAGGACTCCACCAGATACAGGCCTCCAGCTAGACTCCATCCCATTAACCACAACTCTCTGGCTTCTTTTCTCCAGCCAGTTCACAATCCATCTCACTACCCGATCATCCAGATCGCACTTCCTCAGTTTAGCTGCGAGGATACTGTGGGAGACGGTGTCAAATGCTTTACTGAAATTGAGATAGACCATATCTACTGCTTTACCATCATCTATGCACCTGGTAATGTCCTCATAAAAGGCTATCAGGTTGGTCAAGCATGACTTCCCCTTGGTGAAGCCATGTTGACTGCCTGTAATGACCTTCTTATCCCTGATATGCCTAGAGACAGCATCAAGAATAAGTTGTTCCATCACCTTTCCAGGGATGGAGTTGAGGCTGACCAGTCTATAGTTACCCAGGTCCTCCTTCTTGCCCTTTTTGAAGGCTGGTGTGATATTCACTTTCCTCCAGTCCTCAGGCACCTCCCCTGTTCCCCACGGCTAACCAAACATGATGGAGAGTGGTGTAGCAATGACTTC
>NW_010112319.1:0-594 GCF_000699245.1 Pterocles gutturalis
CCAGTGGGTATCCAGGCTGCGGTGGGGCCCTGCCATCGCAGCCTGTCTAATTAGCTTCTCTAATTAGCACACCCTGGCCACCTCATGATGTGCACTGAGGGTCCGTGTTCTCTCGCAGCCTGCAGGTAGCTTCAGTCGGCGCAGCTGGTGCCCAAGCCCTGGCAGAAGCCTTGAGGGTCAACAAGAGCCTGCGGACCCTGGAGTAAGTCCTCGGTGGGGCCACCAAGTCCCCATGGCTGTGACACCGCTCCCAGGGGGTGTCCAAGCCCCCGATCTTTAGCTCAGCACCACCTCAACCCTTGCATCGTGTCCCATGCCTGGTCCTTGGGTCACCAGTGCGGGACCACCTCTCCCTGGTCCTCCTCTTGCCCCCGTCCCGGGCTGTCCTTCCTCACCACTTCCCTTCCTTGGCAGCTTGCGGGGAAACTCCATCGGCGTGGCAGGGGCGAAGGCCATGGCCAATGCGCTGAAGGTGAACCGCAGCCTCCGCCGGCTCAAGTAAGCATCCTGTTCCCCGGGGTGAGCCCCAAAGAGTCCTTCCAGCCCTTCCCAGAGGGAGCAGCGAGGGGCCGGCCAGGCCAGCAGCTCTCGGGG
>NW_010112319.1:844-30203 GCF_000699245.1 Pterocles gutturalis
TGCTCCCGGCTCCCTATAGGGACCTTCCCGATGGGCAGGGGACAAGGGACACCCACTGCTCCCAGGGTGACAGTCACCATCCC
The DNA here is from genome assembly GCF_000699245.1 of Pterocles gutturalis. Classification (NCBI taxonomy): domain Eukaryota; kingdom Metazoa; phylum Chordata; class Aves; order Pterocliformes; family Pteroclidae; genus Pterocles; species Pterocles gutturalis. The sequence continues at coordinate 928 of NW_010112319.1, forward strand.
TGCACTGCTCCAGACCTCCCAGCTCCTCTCTGGAGATGCCTGTGGGGTGAAGAAACACCCCCAAAACCAAATATTCTCCAATATCACAGGGATGGGCTGGCTCAGCCCCCCATCTCCCCAGAGGCTTTCTTCAGCTTCTCCCCGGCTGCCTCTGGGCTCCCAAACCCAGAGTTCCCCGTGAGCAGTGTCCCAGCAGGAGCTCCTGGATGGCGTGGGGAGGGTGCAGATGATGCTGTTGCAAAGCTGGGGAGCATCTCACGTACCCACAAAGGATCCTGCTCTTCCTCGTGTCTGAGCCTGAACTCCTCTCCTCTCTGCCTGCAGCCTGCAGGGGAACTGCATCGGCCAGTCGGGAGCCAAGATGATCTCCGATGCCATCCGGACAAACTCCCCAGACTGCGTGGTGGACGTGTGAGGGCGCCTGGCCGAGCACAGAGGTGGCCCCATGGGTCCCTTTGGCCAGCACAGCTCCGGGGGGAGCTGCTCGGCCCTCTGCCACCTGGCTCGAAGAGGAGAGCTGGGGCAAGGAGAGCTCCTGAGCTCCCTGGCACAGCCCAGGGGGACCTGGGACATCCAGATCAGCAGCACAGGAGGGTCACGACTCGCTGGTGTTGAAAGGCAAAGGATGAGCAACCATGTCCCTGTCAATCCAGGCCCTGGGGGAGCTTCAAGGAAAGGGTGAAATGCCAAAAAGAGGGAGGAGGGGGCTCTTTGTGCTTTCATGGGTGACTTACCTGCCACTGCTGGTGGCAGCGACCCCCTCCTGTGATCTCTGCGGGGCAACAGCGCTGTGCTGACCCTGCCCCAGACCAGGCACATCCTGCCCATCCCAGAGCTCTGCTCTCATCCCAGACCAAGTCACTTGGGCATCCCAAGGCATAGGAGTGGAACCATCTAGAAAGACCTTGGGAAATAAAGAGCCCTGGGGATAATGGGAGGAGGAGCAGGAGGATGAACACAAGAGGAACAGTGCTGCACGAGGATGGATACAGCACACGCGGCTCGGTGCTGCAGCGGGACTGCCTTATCACAGAGTTCTGCCCCTCCAGTTTGGGCTGGATTTCTTGGGTGTCCTGCTGTTGTGACCAGTGACAAGCTGTGTGACCCTGGGATGTGCCTTCCCGACATCCCAGCTGCAGGCAGGGTCCTCCCCAGGCAGCTGAAGGCGGAGGTGCCAGGTAATGCCCTCGTGTGCGCGGCAGAGCCCCAGCGGCTCTCCAGAAGGTGCCAGGTTGGACCAGCAGCCAAACCCTGCAACCCCCCTGAGCCCCCTCCAGCCACTGTCCCCTCTCCCTGCTCCACCCCAGCCACGCTGCAATGGCTCCAGGGACCTCTGCGCTGGGCTGAGCTGTGCAATGTGTAAATATTTGTAAATAAACTGGTTCCGAGCTGAGAAGATGCCTTGGGCTGCCTTCCTCTCGTGGTTGTGGATCATTACGTGGGAGATTCGGGGTGCAGCATGCTCCGCTGCCCCGGCTGGTGACCCCACACCCTGTCCTGGTGTGACAAGAGGGCTCACGGCTTCTCCACGGGGTGTCAGGGGCTGGTGCACGCTCCCCAGCAGGATACAGTGGCGCTGGGTCACTTGAGTCCAACCTCTTTCTCTATTATTTCAGGGCTGGCTTTGGGGCCGCGCTCTGCCCAAAGCCTGAGCCTAACCCTGAGCTGAACCATCATCACCTGAAATACCAAGGGAGAGCGATCAACAGCCCCGAGCAGTTCCCGTGCCCTGGAGCCCCAGGAAACCGGGTTAACAAACATCTGAAACATATTTAATCGCTCTGTCCGTGTATGCACACACCTACCTCTGCACAAACACTTCTGAGCGAGAGCTCAAGTGCTCCGAGGGCACGTTTCCCCTGGCACCGCTGCTGTCCGTTCCTGGTACCGCCGCTGTCCTTCCCTGGTACCAGAAGCTGCAGTGCAAAGCGTGGGTCCCCTAAACCCATCCGCCCGCGCTGGTGGCTAGGTGGCAGTGCTGCCCGGAGAGACTCTGGTTCTGCACACACCAGGCATCAGGGCAGCTTTCCATTTCGACCTACAATATCGGAAATAACACAGAAAAGTGGGACTCTGAACTGCAGCCCAGGCTTGGGGACTGGCCCAGTCTCGGGGGAGATCTCTCGCGGGTCAGATCTCAGCACACAGGGAGGACCAGGACAGATTCCCTGTGTAACATGGAAAATGTCTTCAGAAGGGCTCCTGAAACCAGGACAGGAGAGGGAGGTGGCGAGCACCGGCACTTTCTCGCCGGCTGTCGCAGGACCGCTGTGATGGCTGTGCAGCGGGTGTCTGGCACTAATGCCAGCCTCTGTGGCTGCTTTCTTCCAAGCGAGGTGCAAAATGCCCATTAATGCAAGGTGCAAAGAGGTGTCCGAACTGTCACCCAGTTCAGCCCAAGCCTGTGCCACTGTGTGCAATTTGAGCACATCGCTGCTCCCGTTACCACACAAAAGCTCCGCTGTATTCCTGTAAACTTTGGTCCCACCGTGATGTGACATTTCAAGCTCTGAGCTCTGCTGAAGGGGAACTGCTTGGGTGGGCAGGTTCCATCCTTGGGGCCGCAGACATGGAGAGATGAAAAAGCTCTTGGGTTTTTCAAGTAATTCACGTGTATTCCTCCCTTCAGCGCAGTAATGGAGGGGTTGGACCTGCCTCTCAACTTCAGATGGGGGATAAAGCAGAGTACTTCACTGATGGAGAAGAAGGGACAGGCAGGAGAGCAGCCTGGGCTCTCCTCTGCCCTGATGAACACCCCAAAATGAACTCTGCTAATCACAGGCTGATTTCTGCTCCTGTGAAGATGAATTGTGATGCTAAAGCAGAGCTAAAAGGACGGAGGGAACACACCAGACAAACCCCAGCTTTGGCGTTCACCCGAATACACAGTCACTGATGGCATCGGTATAACTCGCTGAACAAAAGCCCAGCTTTTGGCCCGTTCGAGTGCCTAAATCTCAGTCCGTCGCATTAGCACTGGTATAATTAAAGGGCTGATTTCATATGGATTTATTACAGTGCTGCCTCGCACGGCTGCTCTCAGAAGCACAGCCCACTGAAGTCTGAGAGCAATTCCCACTGACACAGCTGAGACGCTGGGCTGAGGGCGGTATCCGAGGATTCCCACTCCCTCAGCGCAACTGGTGCTGCCCTTCCTGGAGGCAAGCCCTTCATTAAGTTAAGGGACATGTTTAGGATAAATAGATTTAAGCCAGATTTAAAATCAATTTAAGTGTTTTCCCAGAGCAGCTTTTCATCCAGTTTTATGAAGCCAAAAAAATCTGTTTGGACATAATAAAATGCAGGAAATCAAGCACACGATGCTCACTGGAGTGCGACTTTTGGCACTGCAGCGCACGAGGGCCAGTTCTAATGCAATTATGGAAATAACCGCATTGCGCATTACTGCGATTCTCATTACGGATAAACTGCTCATGCTTTGAGAGTCACAGGACTAGCAATCCAAGTTTAATTTTCAAATTTAATGAACATTTTTTACCAACTCCTGAATTTATGCTGACAAGCACTTTTCAAATGGCAGGATACTAGCTTCTGGCCTGCGTGCTCTCCAAAGTTTATACTTCCAAATGCCCCTGGTCAGAAGTCATTATCGCTTTCCACTAGTGGCTCTGGCTTCCTTGCTCGGTGACTGGATTTGCTCGGAGAGATTTCCATGCTGTCATCTTCCATATCATCCTCAGCTTCATCCAGGTCAATCTCGCTATTCGCCCAGTCCTCCTGCAGGAAAGCAAACAGAATTTGTGACCAGTTCAGTTCCCAGGCGCCGAGACCCCTTTGCCAGCTCCAGAGGCAGGGAGGGCACCGCTGGCTGACGCTGAGTCACCTCCTGCCCTGCGCTCCGTGCATCACACGCCCGGGGGCTCTGGGGACGGCTCCCTGGCTGGACCAGTACGGATCCAGACTTGGACCCAACTCCAGGGAGCCGCAGCAGATTCTGCAGGAGGTTCTGCTCCACCTCAGGCTGCCGGCCTTCCAAAAGAAAGCAAAGCCAGAGCTCAGCTGCCTCTGGGAGCGAACGACCCACCAGCAGCTCCCCACTTTGCTAGACAGCGGCTGCTCCGTCCGATTTCCTGCAAACCTCCTTCCCCACTTCACAGGGCTGACAAAAATGAAATTCTGCTGAATCTGTGACATTAAAAATCTTGTAGGTTGTTTAGCTTTAAAGTGATACATATTGTCAGACCAAAGAATCAAGGTGTAGTGGAAGAAAACGAACTGCAGGAGAGAAACCCACCTGTGCCTCAGCGATGACCTTGCGCATGCCCGGCTGTGCGGGGGCAGATCTCCCCTTGCAGAACCAGAGGGCAAAGAGCAGGAGAGGCAGAGCAGGGGGAAAAAAAAAAGTACAAGAACATAAAAGAAGACAGAAAGTCACCAGAATGGGAGCAGGGGAGAAGCAGCAAAGCCAGGTACAGCTCCGGCGTCATGCGCCACACCAGCAGGTGACAGAGGCACGCGGCTCCTGGCTCTTGGGCAGGCTGAAGCTGGCTCTCAACTCCTTCACCTGATTGACTCTTTAAGGGGTTCAAACCAGCCTCAGTTTCCTTCCCTGGTCTCAGACACATAGAAGCCTGCAAGGGTACCGAGGCGAGCCTCTCAGCCCTGGTGCCTGCTGAGATGCTGTACTGAGAGGACAGAGCCGTGAGACAGCCAACGCGGCTGCAGCTGGGGACAGTAAGAGGCTGGAGGCTTTGGCTTTCTACACTGGGATGTGCTGGGGCTGTGCCAAGAGGGAGACACGGGAGACAGCTGTGAACAGGAAAGTCCAAAGGAAGGAGAAATTGCAGAGAAAGACTATGCACAGCTGCAAGAACATGGTCAGGGATAATCAGGCAGCACCGTGACCAAGGTCACAACACCTTCACCTACAGCACCGGCACTCCTGACCCTACCCAGAAATGGTTCTGAATGCCAACAGCACCAACTATTCCCCAGAAGGCAACCAACAGCCTGAACCACGTCCAGTCTGGCTGAGGCCAACAGCAGAGCACGGGCTGCAAGATCCTTTCCAGAGAAAAGGTGAGGATGGGCAGAAGGAAGGGCGGCTCGTCCTTCTCTAGTAAGGACTGAACTCCCTTATCGCTATGGTGCTCGCGGTCTCTGCAGTAACAGCAGCAGTGGTGTCTTCTCTCTTCTGCAGGAGAAACACTCTGCCCAGTGCTTTGCACGTGCCAGCCAGCCACGGCAAACGGCTTTTGTAGGCGGTGGCGAACGTCGGGAGTTTCCTGCTATTCTTGGTGTACGTCAGGAGTTTCCTGCTATTCTTATGTCCTGTGGAGGTGGATTCCCCCATCTGCTTCCCTCCCATTTTAAACCTCCGGGGTACCTGGGGTCACAGCAGCTCCATTAATGCTGCCTCCTGATCCAGGTCTGCACTTTGCTGCTCCCCCAGGGGCTGGTGTCTGTAACAGGCTTTTGGGAAGGGATTTCTGAAAAGGCAAGTTTTTTTTTTCACGGAGGTTTATTTCCATGCCACGAAGGCAGGGAGAGGCAGGGCAGTACTGAGGGATGGATAATCCCCCGCAGAACCGGGCTCCTTGCTGGGTGCAGAGATGTCAGTCACCTCCCCGCACACCCTCCTCCCCTAGACGGGCGGCGCTGGGTGGGGGGTCTGCTGGGCAGGGAGACAGAAAGGCTCCATCCACGCTAGAAAATCAACAGCACAGGTTCAAACACAAACCCACAGCCGTAGCAGGCTTTAAGTGTTTGTGCTATTTCCTAGCACAGTTTAGGGCTGTGCCAACTGGCACTCTCCAAACCAATATTCCAGCATCAGGAGGGGACCAGGACAGCCCCACTGCTGCCATTTGGCAGCTTGGATGCCAGCACCTTGTTGGGGTGGTGGGGAGAGCCGTATGGATGCAAACCGGATCGCTGCAGCCGGCTTCAGCTTCCCAGTACCGCTGGAGCCACTCAGGAGTGCCCAGAGGGATATAAAGACTGCCCACGCACCCAGGGCTGAGCACAGCAGCCAGCACAGGTACCTGCTGTACGGACTGCGTGTTAGCCACCGCCCGCTCACCGGGTCAAACCGGAACCAGAGCAAAGCCAGGAGCCATGGACAGCCCCACCTGCAGCGCAGGGATCCCCAGGGGCTCAGCTCACACCTCTGCCGTCCCTGTCCTGCCATCGGGAGGACAGAAGGACTGATGGTTGTACTACAGGCCACCGATCTCACACCTCTCCCATCCCTGTCCTGCCATCGGGAGGACAGGAGGACTGATGGTTGTACTACAGGCCACCGAGAGGGCTCCAAGGAGGGTATTTTTAGAGCTGCGCAGGGGATTTACATCCATGCATCTAACTCCTGCGAGGCTGCACTGATCTCCTCTTCCCAGCAATGTCCCAACAGCTGAACAAACCAGCGTTCCTCCTGCCCGCGTGCCGCTAGCTATGAGCTGCAGGCTGAGGGTAAAGCTCAGGCAGTGCGCAGAGACTCCGAGAGCAAAAGAAAAATAGGAAAATACATGGCTATGCAGATGAGAGAGCAGTCAGCTAGAGAAAAGGAGAGGAAAAGCAGGCTGGGGCATGAAGATTCAGCAGGTAAAACGGTGTTCCTAGAGCTGAGGAGGGGGCTGTCGTTCTAAAGCACTACAGAGAAGCTCTACGGGCACATGGGATGGTTACTTACATCATCCTCCGTGTCTCCACCTTGCATTGTTCCCACGATCCGTGTGCCAGCTCTTCCTGCAAGAGCAAAGAGAATCACCGTAAGGTCTGGCTCATGGTTAACACCGAGGGAGAATGAAAGACAATGTTCAGAGTTTACATTTTAAAGGACTCGTCAAATGGCAAGGAGAGGATGAGATCCCCACGCATGTAAGGTCAGCCCCTTTGGTAAGCCTCAGAGCTCAGGAGACGATAGAGGAGGGTCAGGCTGACAGTAATTCCTGTCGGGATGGTATTGCCAGGGCTACCTCATGCCGGTATGGCAGTTCTGACAGGACAAGAGGCAATGGACATGTTAAGAAACACAAAATTCTATCTCAACACAAGAAACCACCTTTTTTTTTTTTTACTGTTAGTGTGGTCAGACACTGGAACAAGGTTGCCAAGGGAAGTTGTGGAGTCTCCATCCATGGAGATACTAAAAATCCACCTGGATGTGGCTCTGGACAACTTGGGGGTTGGACTAGATGATCTCGAGAGGTCCCTTCCCACCTAAACAATCCTGCAAATCCCAGGCAGTGCCAAGGGAAACCTTGAGAATTTCTTGTTGTGAGCTGGATGTGTAAGTCTGCAGAGGCAGGTGGAGATCTCGGGGTTTTGGGAGAAACCTTGCTCCTTGTGCCTTGCTCTGTTACTTTTGGCTCTGTAGAGGCCCCATGAAACAGGGAAGATGCTACCAGGTCTCCTTTGCTAGCAAGGGAGCCTGGAAGGTGCTGGGACTGGGGAAATGCTGCGTGTGGCTGGCTGGGTGACTCAGCCCCGCTTCCTGCAGCCTCCAGCAGCCACTCAGCACTAACCAGATCCTGCTTAACTGCCCTGCTGCGACCATCGCATTTCCCCATCTGTTTATCTCCTGGCACCACCAGCTGTCTCTATGCCAAATATGGATTTTTCCGATCTAGACAATATCTATTCAGTTTTTTTTTTTTTAGCATGAAAACAAAGAAATCTAGGCAATATCTATTCTGTTTTTTGTTTTTTTTTTTTTAGCATGAAAACAAAGAAACTTTAAAATACATCCTGTCAAACCTCTTTTGTACCTCCCCAAGTACAAAAGAAGGCAGGTCCCTTCCATCCCCTTTGCAGACCAGTTTGGGTTAGCTGTAGCAAAAAGTTAGTTGACTCCTCCAGAAGTCACCAAAAATCCCTTTCCTGTGTCAATGCAGCTAATTCAAAGGATCTTACATCTTTAAATAAAAAGCAGTGTCCTCTGTCTGTCTGGGTGCTGATAACACAGGCACCAGAGGTGGAATTATAAGAAGATTCCTGGACAGAAAGCCTCTCCAAGTTTTGGAGACTTTTGCTCTAATATACCCTAGACTAAACTGTGTAAATTCAGAGGAGATTACAACTGACATCACTGGCCAAGAACAGAACCGCGTTTTTGCCCAGCCTACAGATGGCTCCGAGACTTTAACTGCAATCTTGCTGCATAGAAGGCTCAGCATGAAGCGTTAGTTTGGGAATTATTACCTCCAAGGAGAAAGCAGCAGGGAGCTCCTAGAGTGTACTGGTAAGACAAAGCTGAGAGAGATCCTGAATAGAAAAGAGAATCAAGATATCACGTAAGGAGAGCTGATGAAACAGGAAAGTTCAAAAATGCCAAGGGAAGAGCTCAGAGAACGCTAACAGGAGGTCTGCAGGATGCTGCTCTTCCATCAGTGGAAACAGTAAAGACATCTAACTGCTGACATGTGGAGGAAGATGAGAATTAATTACTGCCCAGACTTTGGTCCCTGCATTGTGTAAGCCAGGAGCACCTCTTTGAACTAGCGATAGTGGGATGAGCAGGATGAAGTCCTGTGGCACCCAGGAGACAGCCCAGGACGCAGAGGGTCTGGAGCTTCGCGTTGGGCGATGTGCTGGAGGCTGAACAGCAGAGGAGCAGATTGTCCACCTCGGTAGAGGAGCTTCTGTGACAAAGGTGGGAACGTTATTTTACCTTTCAGATAGCGAACCCCCAAGTTCCCGTGTGTGGGAGCAAGGGCTGAGAGACGGCCGTGGTGGAAGCAGAGGAGTCGTCTGCGCAGGACAGGGGGGGCTGGCAGGGCCGGGGGTGTTTGCCAGTTGAAATGTGCCGGGTTGAACTGAGCTGGGCTCGGCTTGCTGCGGCGTTAGTGCTGCATCGCTCTGGCCGCAGAGGCTCCCGCAGCTTCCAAGTGGGTGAGAGCCTGTTATGTTTACTTACAGATAATGTGAATTCAGCCGGGACAGGCTGTACAAAGTGATAATTAGGTAAAATGCTAGTAATGAACAGACTGTAATTCTCCGCACCTTTGGATTCAAACCTAATCTCCGTGCATGGCCGCAGTTTATAGCCGCCGAGCTATCAAGGAGCAGAAGTGAATGCGCATCCCCGATTTTAAGCCTGGGAGCATTTGCCATTTTTCCTCTGCGTGTGATGCTCGCCATTGTGCTAACCCGGGCAGCTGCCCACAATGGAGCCGCAGGACCAGAATGATTTCCCTCTCCTTACCCAGCAGTGGCTGCACGTTAACCCTGGGCCTGACAGCAAAAAGCGACACTTAATCCCAGAGGTTAGGACAACCTACCACGAGGGGAAGGCAGATTTGCAGCGGAAACATTTTGCTCCCAGGCTGGAGAACTGCATTCACTCTCCAGCTCTTAATGCAAACCCACAGCATGAGCTCAGGTAAGACACTTCCCCTTCCTCTTCACACCCAGAAGATTGGGATACATCTTTTTGCCCGATTTTTCTGATCTGTGTCCCCTTTGGGTGCTGCGTTCCTAAGTGAAGTGCAGCCCTTAGCACAAGGCCCGGATCTCAGCAGCATTTTCCAGGCGTTGCCAAAGTACGATGATTCATTAGGCACGCTACAGCTGCTGCCCAGGATGAGCATGCTTCTGGCTGTTTCTTACACCCTCCACGAAAAGGAAATCCTCTTGGAAGTGAGTGACTCGTCTCCCACCATTTCACACCTACAGCCTCTCCTTCTCCACCAGGTCCAGTGTCCACAATATCAGCTGAAGGCGAACAGAAACACCTCCTCCTCCTCCCACGGAGCTTTGCTGACACAAAGCATCCAGGCACAGACAGCTCTGGTGGGAGCAGATGCTGAGATGGAGGGAGGAAGCTCCATCGCAAGTTAAGACAAATTCATTTCTCCTCCTTCTCCAGCCCCATGAGCCTGCTGATACTGGCCAGCAGCTGCTGTATTGGGAAACTAAAGACATTGCAGACTCTTATCTAGGGGATGGGAATCGTGATACTGGCCAGCAGCTGCTGTATCGGGAAACTAAAGACGTTGCAGACTCTTATCTAGGGGATGGGAATCTGCAGGGATCCACACAGAAACACAGGAAAATAAGAAGAGATCTGTATCAGCTTTCTTCCTCCCTGGATTAGCTTCCTCCGAGCGCTGGCAGTCAGACCCAATGGCTCAAACACTTAGTGTTGACTGTTTTTTCTCTCCTGCTTGACCGGGAGATGCAAGGAGGAGACTAATCTGACTCTCCAAAATTATTCGCATAGTGTTTGCAACTAGAACTTACTTTGCTTTACCAGCAAAGTGCAGTCACTCCAGAAGCACAGCCACAAGGACCATCCGTACAAAGCGCACAGATGCCATGCGCATAAAAGCCCCGGTCAGAGTAAAATTGCACTTTGTGAAGTTCACAAGGAAGGAATTTATTTTTAAAAGTCCCCTGAGAGCAATACCAGCTTGGGAGAATCCTCTGAGGTGCTCTGAGGGCAGGTGCATTTGTGAACTTTTTCTCCTTGACTTCATACACGATCAAACAGCTGGAGAACTTGCATCCTGCCAATGCACAGCCAAGTATCCTCCTGCAAGACCCATTCTGGACACCTCAGCCTTCTCCCTCTGCCACCACCAAAATCCAGACCCACTCATCTCCCCACTTGCACAGACTCTGAATCAAGGCAAACATGCAATGAGATGCCTGCGAATACCAGAGCAGGCTGGCCAGGCGAGAAGGGATTTTTGTTTCTGTTTGCTCTGTACTGCTTGTTAACTGCCAAGAAATCAGATGGGGACTTTCAAAGGAGCTCTGGGGTTACAAACAATCACAAACCCCACACGGAAAGGAAAGGTGAAGGAGTTCAGGGCCCAGCAGAGCCTCTCTCCAGGCTGCTGTTCACATCAGACATACCAGAGCAGGCTGGCCAGGCGAGAAGGGATTTTTGTTTCTGTTTGCTCTGTACTGCTTGTTAACTGCCAAGAAATCAGATGGGGACTTTCAAAGGAGCTCTGGGGTTACAAACAATCACAAACCCCACACGGAAAGGAAAGGTGAAGGAGTTCAGGGCCCAGCAGAGCCTCTCTCCAGGCTGCTGTTCACATCAGACTCACCTCTGCCCACCTGAAGCCACATCAGGTCTATAGCAGACATCAAAATCTATTTTGACCTCTGAAAGCATGGGATGCAGAGCACCTGCAAACCCCACGGAGTATGAGAACCGCAGATTCCTGGTATTTCTGAGACTCAGGCCTTGCTGTGCTGGAACTGCTGGGACATCAGGAGGACACCGAGAGTTCCCCGACTCTGCGGCTGAAGCCTGCATGGGCAACAGATCCTTGGCAGATCCTCCATGGTGGCACTTGGGGCACCAAGTGTGACATAACTCAGAACAAGACATTCTGTTCTGTTTTTCAACACAAACTCCACATGACTGCAGCAGTGGGGAGACTCTGATCACAGTTTCTTAAGGGTTTCTGAACAGACTGCCTGGGGGGCATGACTTGGGAACAGATCACCTCCTGCACTAAGCTGCGTGCCAGTAAGAGGCAGCTGTCCTTGAGGAAGAAGCTGAGAGATCAGGGAGGGCACCACACAGTGTTTGAATGATGCCTAGACAACTCCCGTGGGCTTCAGCACCATTTCCTTATCAAGATTCATTCCCACAACAGAGAAGAATGCAACTTTTTGAGAAAAACTGCAGAACTGTTGATCATCCTGCATTTGTAAAGATAAATGCACTTGTATATGTATCTTGATTTTGGACTCAAAGACGTAATTTCCTTTAGGAACCAAAGAGAACGGAAGAAACATTCTAGTTATTTAACATGTGTTTTTAAAAATCAGGCAGGTGACAGCCACAGGAACTCAACGTGAACAGGACATCCAGCAAGGAGCAGGCAGCTGCTGCTCATTCCTGATTGAACCCCTCCACTCCCCTTCACATTGACAGCACACCTGCAGTTCCTATGCACCTGGGGGAGGTTAGAGGGAAGGAATTCAGCAGCAGAAGTCTGAACACGGTCATGAGCTGGAGAGAGAATTTCCACAAGCGGAGTCTGACCATTTCCATCAACATCAGGGCTTTCCTACCTTTCAGCTTGTATGCTATACAGAGGGATTTGGAAACAGGACAACAAAGGCTCTCCTGGGAAGATTTCTTGCTAGTACATCAAATTTGTAATTCTCTCTACTGGACCGAAAAAATGAGAGCTAGTTCAGCCTCCACAACCTTCCCCCCAGCACTCAGGGTACCTGTGGCCCTTTCCCCATGTCTGCTGGCCAGCTCCTACTTAAGAATCACAAGCTCAAGCTTAAAAAGGAAACTGAGACAGGGAGGCTAAACATCCCACCATCTCAAAGCACTGAGTATTGGCCACAACATCACCATCATTATGGTTTGGATCGCAGCTGCCCTGCATTGTGCTGCCTCTGTGAGCTGCACCAGTACGGGACCGGGGATGGCCACAGCGTGGGATCAGCTGGCACTGGCAAGCCAGCCCATGTCCCCAGAGACACGGGACCACGCTCGCTGGCTGCCCCTGAACTCACCTCTGCTTTGATTGTCGCATATTTGGTTCCACTTCTTCCAGTGAGGCACACTTTGTTTTCTTAATAAAACCCCTTTATGCTCCTCTGCTGCACCCAGAGGCACATTCCTTCTTGCTATGTTCGGCAGTGCAGGCTTTCACAGGCAAAGGTTTTACCCATTCGGCAGCAATTCCACTTGCTAACCCCGCTGCCAGCACATCGTCACCACACTGATCCTCTGGGTCCCTTCTGCAAAGGGAAGGGGCTCCGAGAGATCTGCTCTGTTTGACTTTGGACTGATTGTTTGCTGAGAAACCTTCAGAGTTTTTATGTCTTACAATAAAGAGCAAATGGGGCTGAAGTTGTTCCTGTCTCGGCAGTGAAACGGTCTCTGTGGTCCAAACAGGACAAAACCACCCCTCAACACCAACATTACAAAAAGAAACGTAAGAGCTAAAGCATCCAGATAATTGGTTTACAGGAGCCGAAAGATCCTGGCAGTGTGGAATAGAGGTGATTGACTATAGACAGGCTCAGCCCCATGTTCTGCAGGCGTGGATCCTTTCTGCTTCACTCAGCAGCATTTCCACTGCCTGCCTTGCAGCACGCACAGCGTGTGCCGGTCTGCCGCGGCCAACCCATCAGCCAGCATTGCTGCTGGGAAGAGGAGAGGTCCTGAATTGGCTCAGGATGCCAAAATGCATTTCAGAACTCTGGTCCAAAGTTGGATCTGCACATGTAATCTGCTGAGTGTTATGCTAAGTTTGAGGAAATCACATCCGGCTCAGGAAATCCTGATGGAGGTTGAAACAGTTTGAGAGCGGGAGGGAACCTGAGGGAAGTTCCCACCCTCTGCTCCAGGTGTTTTCTTTCAGCCAGTGCTGCAGACACAAGAGCAGACTAGGTGGACCTTATGCCCGACCCAGCACATGGCAGCTTCTGCATTCCTGGGACAAGGCTTTGCATTCCTTCCCCTGTGAACAGCCATCCTGCTGCAAACAGCTGCTTTATGGTCTGGTTCAGGCAAGAGGTTTCTCTACACTGCACCTGGTTCAGACCTTCAGCATTGCAAGAGTTTCTTTTTCTCTGGCTCTCTGACAAAACGAGAGTCTCATTCCGAATGCCATCGCTAACTCACGGTTTGGCCCCAGGGAAGCCCACGCATCTATTTTACCTGTGTAACAGCCTCGCTTACCTATCGCCAGGCAGAATACAAGTGGATGTGATTTTTTATTCACAATGATAATGTTAAAATTAAAAGTTATAGATGATTAATCAATGCATTCTCTAAGTTACCGAAGTAAATGATGAGTGACACATGGATTTACTATAATAAGCCCCATCCAGGAGGAGACTTGCCTGTAACTGTGATACTGTGACACCAACCCAGGTTGTAATTTCCCAAACTCAGCAAGCCAGCATCCATCAGTTTGGCAACTATCCTCCCAGCCCTTTATTCTCACCCCCACGCCTGCTCCCTCCTTGTACAGAAACTTTCCTGGCTCCCCCAGCCGGGTTTGCTGGACCCTTCAACCAGAAGCACTGAACTCCACAGAGGTACGAGCTCCACAGCGTGTCACAGCTTCCTTCCTACCCGCCACTGCCTGTTCCTCTTTGGACTCGGTTAATAAGGGTTCGATTTTCTCTCCATACCACAGGAGCTGGCAGCCTGTCATGTCTCCCCCAGCTCACATGATTTTCTGCTCCATGGGAGCCTAAATCCTATACCTTCCAGTCTTTTAATTGGTTAAAAGAATAAAACCGGGAGCAATATTGTCAAAGCTGCGTTTAGTTTGAATTTTGCTGCATCTAGACAAACCTGCTGAAAGGACTCTCGAGGGTGAGAGTGTGTCGATTTTTCTCAATTATACCAAGTGGCCTAATAAGAGAGATTATCTCTCCCTGAGAATCTCGCCTCTCTAACGGCGAAACACGCTGGAATACCTGCCCGCCTATTACAGGCAGAGGGAGGATGTCTTCTCTCACAATACTAATAACCTGGAAATTAGAGAGCTAAACTGAATCACAGCAGCTACAGGAATTGACCACAGTGGACCATTTCTCCTTCGTCTGAGAGCAAACACGGCTCGGAAGCACCAGCTTGAAAGACGACACAAAGCTTCAAAAGAAAGTGACGGAAACATCTTGAATCGAGTCAAGGAACAAAGCTGGAATTGATGTTCTTGTTACGCTGCCTTAATAATGAAGTGGTTTAAAATGCAAACTCCAGTGCTGAAGAACATCTACAGATTCTTGGTGTGTTTAATGACAAGTGGCAAGTGAACGTTCAGGCCTGGTTTTCTAAAGAAGCTGATGCACCTGACGTTGATCTCAGGTCTTGACATGTCTCCAGCACTGCAGTCGGTGAGGGTCACGCACAGCCTCACATCGATGAGGGACCTGGACCGAAGGGGCCCGTTCAGGCAGACGGAGAGGAGCAGAGCTGAGCCTGTTCTCAAGGCTAGAACTGTGTGTCACGTAAGCAGGCACTCTGGATCAGGCTGGAGCTCCCGAAGGAAAGCTCTGCCCTGACTGGTGTGTCTCGAGAGAGTCCAAACTTTTGTTCCTATGTCCTGGGCAGACAAGAATGGGCAGGACTGAGCGAGCTCACTCCAACTCACCAGCACCAGAGATATCCCAAGGCTGAGTTTTCCTAAGCAAAAAGTGTAGATGTTTTGAAGCAAAGCCAGCGGTACGGACAGAGAGCCTGCTGTTAATCTCCCAGCACAGCTACAGCGAGAACGTCTGGGTGACTCACGCGAGATGGTGACGAGCAACCTCAGCAAAGCAGAAAAGTGAGCCAGCAATCCTTCCCCTAAGAGTCCAGCAACGCTTGTATCCCCCTCTGCCAGCAGAGATTGCGCTGGAGCAGTGCAGGACTGAAGGGCTGTGAGTTAGAACGGAGGAATACAGCCTTACTCCTTCCGGAGGACCTGTAGGAGAGGCGTCTCAGAGCCACGTAACGTGCCTGGAGCTGCTTCAGTAGCTCACAGCAGGTGAGAGGCAAAAAGAGAGCCAAGGGAGGCTTCCGACTTACACAGAGGTAAGGAGAGTAAAGACTGGGATGGTGACCGTGTAGTCAGCAAGCAGCGTGCTCAGAGTATGCAGAAGTCAGAGGATAATTATCTGCCAGAAGTCGTTCACTAAGCACTAGGAAGAGACCTGCGCAGAAAGCAATCTAAACAGCACGGCAGAGAAAACATCTCAGGGATTTGAACTGCTTAAGTTAAGTCTGACAAGCTAATGCTGAGTCTCCAGTAAGTGCAATTAATGATAACAATGCTCTTCCTAGAAAAAATTCTACTTGCAACAAAATCTACAACTTTTATAATAAAGCTTTTTGATCCTAAAACTGATATTAGGAGCTGACTCTGGCTGCAGCCAGTGCCCATAACACTAATGATGTCCCCTGAGATGAGGCATCACAGGCAGTTACACAGTCACCTCCAAAGCTCTAAAAACCATGTATAAACCTTTCCTTGAGAAACTGCAGTTTAAAAATGCTTAGTGAATATTAATGTTTCCAGCACTTTTCAAGAATTTTCAGGTTTTATGAAAAACAGAGGAACTGAGGATAAAAATGCTTGAATTACATTGACAAGAACTTCACCTTCTTGCCCTGGTCCCAGTCAGAGAGGGGAGAGCAGAATTCAACTCAGAAAAAACACATATTTGTAGTTTATCTAAGTAACAGGCTCCAGCAGGAGTAGTGGCACATGAAATTACCCACACAGGCACTTCATCCAGATCCCAGAGAGGCTTCTGCTGATGGCCAGAATCACTCACCGCTAACAAGGACGCCAAGGAGAACTAACCTGATTTTCTGCTTTCATTTTGCTTTACTACAGACTCAGCAGAATATTTCTTTTTCCACCTAAGTGCAACACAGACCTTCAGACCATACTTCCTCTGAGTTGCTTCTGAGCAGAGCCCCCATGGCATCAGCAGCCAGAGGCTGCAGCTCCACCCCACACGAACAGCGGCAGAAGCCAGCCATCCTTCCCTGAAAGAAAGATCTCAGGTGTGTTGCAGCCGTGACTGTGTCAGGGCAGGTGGCTTTATGGGCTCACTGTGGGTCTCCTTCTGAAGAAGACCCTACTAGAATGAGGGTCAGCAGCTAAAGGGAAATAAATGCTTTGCAATGAGAAACAGTATTACTTTTCTAAGGCTTTGTATAAAGCTACTTCCGAATCTGCAAGGCAATACACCAAGGCAGGATTTTCCTCACATGGTGCTTTTTTCTGTAAATAATCCTGAATTTGCTCCCCTGGAAGCACTATGGGTTTTTCCACAAGACACTATCCCTTACAGCTCACAAGAACTGAGCAGCATCAATGTCCTCGAATGATGACAGGCTCTTCTCACATTTAAGGTTACTCAGATAATCCCAGCATATCCTTCTGAACAAAGGCAGCTAAGGGAAGGCTGAGATACCTTGCAGTAGTGTTTCCACGCTGGCGCGCTGCTTCCTGATCTGCCTGCCTTCCACGTCACTATCGGATCCTTCGTCCTTTGGAGTCTCCACATCGGAATCATCATCACCTGGTTCAAACAAAAGCAGTTGATAAATATCACCCAAGCCAATCCACAACTCACATGTACAGTCAGAAGGAGCTATTTCAGCAACTGATTTAAAGATTAAAATCTTTTTAAAGTTTTTGGTAAGTGTGGGCTTAGTAATGCATCTCCTCACCTTTTACCCTGACATAAGCGATATCAAAAACCATCCCCTTGGACTCTTCGCCTCTCATTTAATCATCGGTTAGAAAAACACATCCCCAGATAAGCAAAAGCAGTTACAGCCAAACCCAAGATGCCTGGAGAGACAGGAAAGCTTCCCAAGATGCAGGAACTTCTTCAAATAATTTCATAATCTCCCTTTGTTTTCTCCTTCCTATCCAAACTAAAGGCTACCTAGTCCCTCACTCCCAGTTCCCCAGTCACCAAACTGGAACAAACTTAAAGGATTGAGATTAAATTGTCCTTCAGATGTTTGAAAGGATGACGAAAGTCTTCAGATACTCAAAAGTGCCTGCAAAAAAAAGGGAAACTGTTCTCCATGCCAGCTGCACGAGTCCTGCCTTGAGGTTCACATGCGTGGACAACCCAACGGACTCTCCTCTGAGCCTGAAGTAAAGCAGTGGGTGGAAAGTTAAAAGTTTGGAGCAGGTTCTGCTCCACTTAAATCTCCTTCTGTCCCATGAGTTTCTCCCTCTTCTCCTTGTTCTCCTGCTTGTGCAAGCTCCTTGGCTCACTAACACCAAGCTCAGCTTTCCAGCTGCTGCCCACTTGGGATTATTTTCTACCCTCCCCAAACATTCATCAGTGAACCAGATCCTCAGCTCCTACCATCTTATGAACTCTTCTCCCTCGCGTAGACACCAGCTGATCCCAGAGCTCGGAGCTGATGCTGCGTGGTGCCCTGCCCGCAGGAGCCCACGGAACCAGCCACGCCGTGAGCCCACGGAACCAGCCATGCAATGACAAACCCAGCAGGACTCTGGGGAGGTCAGCACCCAGCACAGCGACAAGAGCTGTTAATTATTTAAAGAAGAGAGTCAATTTTTTTCCCAGGTACCTTTAATTACACACATGTCTGAGCTGAAAATGGAAATAACTACTTTAATTATGATTAGTAATGAGCTGACACATGTTTACAATATTTAATTATCAGACAATACACAAATATTAGACATTTTTACAACCTTTTTCATTGCAATTTTAAGTTAATGGCAAAATGGAACAGCAAGGGATATATTTGATACCCTGGTAAGATTACAAGGCTCCAGCAATGCTGGCTACAATTTCTGTTCATGTTGGACTTCCTTCTTTGGCAAGTGAAGGAACTGCTCCCTGCTGTGTGACCCGAATACCGTTTCTGTTTACCTGGTTCTCAGGAAAGCGAGGTTTTGGTCAGCCCTGGCCCAGGCAAACTCCTTGGGAAGGGCCACGTGGAGCCTAAATAATGGATTCGGGCTCGTGCTCTGTGTGTTAAAGAGCGAGACTACACTCTTACTGCTACTACTAAAACGTCCTCCTCTTTATGTTGTGGTGTGGGTTTTTTTTTTTCCTTATTTTTTTATTTTTTCTGTGATTTGTGCTCCCCCTGTTATGCAGCACCACCGGCCAGAGTGGAGGATGCCGCAGAGATTCCTTACCATTTCTTTGCCAAACCTCCTCTATTCCATCCCCATTAGCACTTTCTGCTTCTTACTGCGATCTCCTGAGCGTGAGCTGCCAGCTGAGATGGGAACTGATGGAGCCAGAGCTCTTGGCTGACAACCCGAAGCAGCAAACCCAGCTAACACCACTCCGGGGACGGGACTGACAGCAGAGGCACAGCGACACGATTCTGCTCCGGCTGGGGCACGGCTGTGACAACACGGGGCTTAAATTTTACATGGCACTTGTCTGGAAACTTTTTTTTTTTGAACCTTTTGTGGTAACAGACTCTCAGATACAACACGTAAAATATATTTCCCTTGGGACAAGGCAGCGGTAAAAGACAAGAATAAACAGGAATGAAAGTGCCATCCCCCTTCTGCTCTCTCCTAACCGCCCGCGCCGATGGCTTCATGCTCTCCTGAACCACTGAACCCTTCCAGCTCCCTGTAGCGCACTCCTGGGCACTCCAGCCATCTCTGACCCATGGTTTAAACTCTGCTTTGCCCACCCCCCTATCAGCCCTTTTCTTCTTTCCCTCAGGTTCTCTGCTATCCTCCATTCCCTCTTTCCCACACGATTTCTTTCATCCCTCTCCCCCACTAACTCGGACGCTGTAACTCTCACCCGGCAGCGGTGCAGCCGCAGTTTTCCGCTGTTCAGCCCCTGCGCGGATGCCACAGAGTACCTCTGTGTGCCCCAGAAAAGCCTGCCTTGCGCCCCAGCTCCGCCTTGTGTCTTCCAAAGGTGCTCGACAAGCCAAGCCAGGAGCAACTGTACGCCTAGCTTGCATTTACGCCTTTAAAAATCCTCCGTTACCTTTCAGTACAAATGAAGAGAAGATCCCCCAAGTGAATTATCAGCATGGAAGCACAATGCATTTCTTTTCCTACCGAGCTGTGACTTTGAAACAAATCTCGTTACAGATCTATGCCGAGAGTTTGGATTTTCTTTCATAGTCCACCTGGAATTGTGATGCACAGACCCCAGCACGAAGCACACTGGAGGATCAGAGAAGGGGCAGCTGCAAAGGTAAATTCAGACACACTAAAATTTCTGCCTTCAAGGTTCCTGCCCACCACTTGGAAAGGTGTTTGAGTGCCTTTTTTACTTACAAAAAAAATAAATGTCTTGCTCTAACCCCGCTCAATGACTGCTCTCACCAAGCCCGCCTCTGTCCGGCACACAGTCTGAGCAGAGCTGTGCTGAGCCAAAATCCCAAGGACACAGAAGCAGAGCATATTGCAGAAAATTTAAGATAAATTAAGACAAAGACAAGCTGAGTACAGACTTCCCAGCAGGATTAAACGGCAGACTAGTCCAATGCTGCATGTGACCCATCCTGGCTAGAGCTAGGGTCCCACCATCCTACACCCTCATTGTGCATGCCCAGGGTGTCCAGTTTGCAACAAAATATTCTTGATATTCAGAAAAAGGGAACAATTCAGAAAGTTTCATTTAATAACATACAAAAGGAAACCACTTGTTGCCCTAGGAGAAGTCAGAACCACATCAGTGTAACACTGCGTAACAGAAATTACAATGCATCGATTCCGGGCAACACTCTTTATGGAGAAAATGGAGATTTTTTTTCTTAGTGTCAGCATAAAGCAACCAAGATAATAAAGCATACTGCTACACATTCCCACGTACCAGCACACGGAGTACAGAACACATTCTAACGGAGCTGGCTTATGAGATTTTCATGGGTTTATGTGAAGATTATTTGACTTTCCACAGCAAACTGCTATTCAGCAAGCCACGTGCCCAAATTTAGGCCAACGCTGGCAGCTTACTGGAGCTTAAGGCTGGTGTTTTAACAAGCTCCTGGAGTTTTTACTACAAAAAGGTAATCAACAGAACAACTCCATAAACTGTGTTTGGCCCAATTCCCCACTGCTGTGATTTACAGCGCGGAGAACACCGACAAAACATCAGACTACCCGAGAGAGAATATCCTGGGATTATGAACGCCACTTGCCTTACATTTCTACATTTCCATTTCATAAAGGTGGGTTTCAGTCAACTAAATTAGTTTCATACAAAGCAGTCCAGCCATAAAAAGTGCATCCTGGTTACAAGTGGAAAACACCGCTCTCAGAAGATGCGTTATTTCTTCTGAAGCATACCTCCTGTTTCCCAAAAAAGCCGGAGCAGATACCTGGACTGATAATATCATATTTAAATGATTTAATTTTTGGTAATTTGCAATGCTTGAAGGGGAACCAGAATGATTTAATAACTTACTAGTGATTTCATTACAGATTTGTTAAATTTGCATAAATATTCAAGTAAACGTATCCAACTGTAAAATAAGAAGGTGCTGCGGTGGAGATAATGAGCACAATGGGCACAGCTTATTGATTTGCTTTGGAATGAGATGTAAGTGTTGTTCAGCATGTTCAATTTCATAATAAAAATCACTGCTGCTGAAAACACAGGCACTGGCTCCGCAGCAATTACTGGATTCAACAGGGTGCTGATTTTGGTGAAAAAAATCAGAAAAATCAAGTCGGCAACTGACAGCCGCTTGGTCCAAAATAAAATCCACCGAATAAATAGCATGAAATTTTAGAACAGGAAAAAAAAAAAAGGAGGTGGAGTGAGATTTTAATGTGACTGAAGGGAGAGGGAAGTTTAGTTCCCACCTGAAAGCCTCAGTTCTACCAAACCCACACTGGTGTCTCACCAAACCCAGAGACAATCGTCATGTCCATCAGCCCGAATACTCACCTATTCGCACCTCTGCACTTTGAGCAGGATGAAACGCTTTGACATTATCAGGCATTGGAACAGGCTGCTCAGGGAGGTGCTGGAGTCACCATCCCTGGAGGGGGTCAAGAAACGTGTAGATGTGGTGCTTAGGGACATGGGTTAGTGAGTTAGGTGGTGTTGGGTTGGACTTGATGATCCTTGAGGTCTTTTCCAACCTTAATGATTCTATGATTCTGTGATTCTATGACATATAAATAAATACACATAAAAAGTAGGAACATCCTTTGTCCTTAGCACAAAACGGAGATCCTTTGTCTGATCTCTAAGAAAAATTCCTCCTGGTTCTGAGAGCTACTGATCAAGGTCCTTCTGCTCCGACTAACTTCAGCAGAGAGCCTGGATGTTCAGACCTGTGCACACTAAAACCGGGCAATGACACACCACCAAACACCAACCGGTGGGTTGTGGAGGTCTAAGTGCACTTTCCTGCCTCGCTCGGTCATTTTCAAATGGTCTGTTGCTATGGTACCCAAACTCCCATTTTTAACAGTAAGGATGATTAACCACCGCCCAGGGAAGCAATAGGTGTCTGTCATCTGAAATAATTAAAAAGAACTCTCGATGGCAAGCTCCATTGGAACTGAAATTTGTGGTCTTGGCACAGGAATAAGTAGCTGAGATATTTTTTGGCCCATTTTATAGAGAGGTCATATTCAGTGATCATAACTATTTCTAATGATCTTAAAAGCCAAGAATCCATCTAAGTACTATTAGATTAGAACATGAATTTGCAATTATTTAACAAGCAAAACACAAGGCTATTGTGGACAAATGCCAAGTGTCTCTTACAAGAAGATGGATGGTCTGAGCATCCCGCTGGTGACAGTGCTGAGCATCAGCAATTTCATCCAGGCATCTCGCCCTTGTGGGATTACCCGGCGACTCACTGCTAGACCTCAAATGCCCCAGTTGTTGCAATGGGGCTTTTTGTTTGTCTGCTGTCAGGTTTTAAAGTGTCAGTTCTGGAGCAGAAAGGGTACAAAGAGATTCAGCGCAGCACCAAGCCGCCACAGCGTCATGCGATTTGCTGTCCAAAGCACAACATCTCTTTGCTCTGCTTAATGGAGCAGGACGATAGAGCAAAGCACGTTTTGCTGGGCTGTCAGGAAAGAAAGAGTTAGCTCGGCAAGTAGAACCAGCCAAGGAAACACTGGGGTTGAGTATCGAGCAGAACCGAAGCTCTCCAGGAGCATCTGTTAACACTGTTGCTATTGCTGAGCAACACTGAAGTAGCGCAAATTTCAAAATGCTGTGTATCGTGGATGTTTATTCATTCTACAGACCCAGCAAGGGTATCCAGGGTGGGCTGACTCCAGCAGCAGACGAGAAAGCGGTACATTCAATAAAGAAAATGCAATTTTACAGCAAATACTTTTGCAAACTGAAATCAAATTCTGGGCATAGTGTTACCCAAAAGAAATACAGAAAATACTTTGTAAAGTTCAAAGGGTTTATTTTTATATTTTCAAAACAAAATATTTAACTGTTTTTTAACTACAGTTTATCTAGTCTTCTTTTAAATTGTCAAAAAATCCTAAAAAGAAAGGATGTGAGGAAATACATGTGAAAACCATGCAAAAAAAGCAAGAAAGATTGATCTGTAAATGACATAAGCTGATTAGTCTAAGAAAATGTATTTGATTCTAGAAACATTTCTGCTCAGCGAATGTGTTTTTTCAACCTTGGGTGAACCTGAAAAAATATCTTGAATTTCTGCTGGGGTCAGTGACCTTCCCAGCCCTCTCCTCTCACACCAAACCATTATCAGAGCAGCTTTTCACATATCTACACCTGACAATAGTTCTAACACCAGCCTTCACAGCGCTCATCCAAGCAGCGTCTCATATAATGTTTTAAGAGCCTCTGTTCCATTAACCGCAAGGAAACGAAGCCCCGAGTTTCAGTCGATTGGCATTTGTTACTTTGCACCAACCTTGGATGTGCCGCAAGGGCAGTGCATGGTGTGAAAAACACCACGGCGCCTATTGCCTTCTCTAAGAGCATCTTGTGGGAAACAAAGATTAGAAAAATAACAGCAATTTACCTACCACTCACCACAAAAAACATTTCTGTACCGCCGCAAATACTTAATTGCATATATTTTCATCATGTAAATAGTACTCACAGCCTGATCCGTATCGCGAGTTCAACAGCTTTGCATAATTTAAGAATGGGTTTCCATATAACTTACTGTTAGCTTTTCTTTTTTTTTTTTAGTGCTAGTGGTTTTATGGGGATTGTCTGTCAGAAATAAAAGATGATTTGCAATGTATGCTCGCGAAAGAAAAAAAGAACCAGGCTGCTTCTGAATTGCACTAAACCTTTTTGCAAATTTTATGTGAGGACCGTGACATATCCGCAGGCTTTCTGTATTCTGAGCACAGACCTGCGCAGCCCAGCCTGCATTCCACAGCTCTTTACGAGAAATACGACTCAGGTTTCTCTGGTGTTAGTTCAGCCTGAAACTCAACTGAGAGCTGTCCAGAGTTCCCGCAACTTCTGCTGCAGAGAAATGAACTGTTAATTTGCAACCTTCTTCCCAAATTAGTGGGAGATAAGGTCAAAGGATCCAGACAATAAGAGAACGGCATCGATTACCGAGAGACGCAAAGGTAAGAGTGCTCACCGGGGCAGAATGGATGCTGACTTTTATCAGTTAATGGTAACAAATCTATCACCAGATTCCAGCCCGTGCTCTCAGAAGGGCCTCAGTAAGCGTTTTGCATCTCTCAGGGGCAGAGCGTAATGAGAGTTGGAGAACCTTGCCTTTCCTTGCAGGAGGCGCTGGCCTCGGGCTACCTCTGTGTAGGAAAGCGATGAACCCGGTCAAAGGAAGCTCACTGCAGCACCCCGCACCTTCGACATTCAGCCTGAGAGTCTTAGGATCACAAAACCACAGAAGGGTTTGGGTTGGAAGGGACCTTAAACCCCACCCAGTGCCACCCCCTGCCATGGGCAGGGACACCTCCCACCAGCCCAGGTTGCCCAAAGCCTCATCCAGCCTGGCCTTGAACCCCTCCAGGGATGGGGCATCCACAGCTTCTCTGGGCAACCTGGGCCACTGCCTCACCCCCCGCACAGGAAAACAACTTATTCCTAATATTTAATCTCCCCTCTTCCAGCTTACTGACGCTGTAAGACATTTCAGGATACAGCGAGCCACCAGCCAGCCTGCCCAGCTTCCACCCTGCGGAGCTGCAAGGGGGAGAAGCTAATCCCTGCGTCTCCACAACCCCTTGCACAAGCAAGACCAAGTCAGAGCAGGCTCTGCTTTAACAGTCCTGCGACCACGCACGAGGTACTTGTTGGGCTGAAAGCCCAGACAACAAAGTTCTAAATTTTTTTCACAAACTGAAGATGGAAGAAAACCTGGGATAAAAGCGCTTTGCTTTGCGTGGGGGGCGTTACTCAAAATTGCAAGTGGAATACGGGAGTATTTTTTTCCTCCCAAAACCTACTTTAGAATGTTTCTGATGGTAAAGAAAAGCCCTTCTTTCATCTTCCTTGTGTCTGTCTCACTGAAAGGGCACATCCTGCCTTCGAGGGAGGATGCAGCATGCACAATCTCCAAGCCGGGGTGAAGGAAGGTTTAAGTGCTCATGCCTGTAGCACTTTACACCATTTCCCCACAATGCTCACAGTACTCCTTGATAAAATCACTAACCGCCAGACCAAGGTTGTAGGGCTCTGGGGAATCCTCTGCGGCACAAACTCCATCCCTTACCGTGTTTCCTATTTCCAGTGTGAATTCCACCAGTACCCCTGGGGTGGTCTGGGCAGGCAAAGCTGTTCACTGACGCTGCATCAATTCTGCTGCTGGTTCTGTGTTTCCTCTTGTGCAAAATACACATTTTTCTTGTGACTAGGATTAATGTAACAGCTCTGTAAACATATCCCTAATAGGGCACTATGCCATTTAAGACACCACCATCTGCATTTTCTTATCAAAGCAAACCCCTTGGTTTCGAATTGTATAAAGGGCATCATTTAACTCGCAATGAGAGGAGAGAGTGGGGTCTGCTCCAAGGGGAAAGCACAGCCTGGCGCCTGACCATTAGATGGTAGCAAACCGTGGTCTCAGAGAGCTTTACAACATTCAATAAATTAACCTTACAGCAGCCAGTAATGAAGCTGTGCTCCATGCTCGTGAGTGGGGAAACAGCCTCGGAGAGCTGAATTTACGGTCTCAGTCACACCTCTGCAGCTCTGCAGGCATCCGCGCGGTGTGCACATACAGCCAGGCTGCAGCTGACAAAGATGACTTGATTTTCCAAGGTTATGGGACAGTCAATAAATGAGCCAGCACTGAAAAACAGGATCCTGGTGCTCCTACCACTAGAATAAATCCTAATTATGACAATTAAGTACTTGAATAAAGATGTATGATAGTCATATTTTTAGGTCATTAAAAATCATAATCATATGTTGTTAGGTGGCAGTTAAATCACTCACCAAAAGGCAAGGTTCGTGTTATTTCAGAGATGCAAAATAACGGAACAGTTTCCACAGAAAAAGAGAAAACAGATCAGCAAATTTTCAAGTTATACTCTGCACTGCTAATTACTGATGATAGATGTTCTTCTCCTCTTGAACTTACTTGCCCTGGAAACTGTCAGATAGTAGGACTTGGACTTTTTCACTCAAGTAAATCCTTGAAACAATTCCACATTCTTGTAATTTATATTACAACCCTATGTTTCAGCTAAAACTTCTTCACCTTTTACTGCACTGACGAAAGAAGATGCCCTCAAAAATGGGCAGAAATGAGTGAATTTCCTCTTTCATGAGCCTGCTGCAAAAATCTCTGCCAGTAAACAAACTGTAAAGCTCAATTTTTATGTCCTTACTCAATTTCAGCTTTCATGAACTCTCCCTCTGATCCTGAGAATTAACTTCCCTTCTATTTTCTCCCACTACTGTATAAAAATGCATGTATTGCAATATGAAATTCACAGGGGTAATTAATGAGGAAGTTCTTGCTGACGCTTGGCTCAAAAGAAGCAAAATCTGGTTTGTTAGCTTTCCGCAAAATCTCAAGAGGTTGTTATTCCCTTCTGATCCTCAGCTAGAATTCTAATTAATCAAGAGTAAGTTTAGAAAAAAAGAAAAACCCCCAAATTTTAATTGCATTCACATTTTGCAGGTACACTAAAACCAAGCAAATGCAAGCAGGCAAAGGTGGACCCCGCTTTGAAGACCAGCGATATTAAAGAGGGTTTCAAACTGAGAGTTTTTCATCTGTCAAAGTTATGGTCTGATAGACACATCACAAAGAATTAGTCCAAACACTTTACCAAACTCCAAGCCTGTGGCAGGCTAACTGCTGAGGAGAGAAATTAAACTCTGTTTTGCAAGGCACGCCGGCACGCGTAACAGGAGGCAGCCAAGCAGTCCCACCAACCGATGAGGCTGCTCACCTACACGCAGGTGTTTTGCCAGGTAGAATCCTCTAACTGAGCTTATTCACAAACCAACCCCTCATCAGCAATCCCATCGTGCTGGGACAAGTGCTGTGTCCACAGCTGGCCTGTATAGGCTTGGATAGAAGTAAAACAAAGCCTAAAACCTGCTCAGTGTCCCTGCGCAGCGTGTTTAGTGGATGACTGTCTCCATCTCCGAGTACCGCAGGTACAATTTACAAAGCAGAGGGGCACCTCACAGAGGTTGGGTTCCCTGTTTCACTGTTGGTCTTTTACAGTTATTATCATCCCAGTTTTACTGATACAGCCTGCTGACTCTCTCATCTGTCCCTTGTCCCCTCCGCTTGTAAGTGGATACTTACAATAAAGTAGCCAGTACTTAACAATTTCTCTGTTAGTACAAGTAGTAAAGAAATCCCACTTACTTCCACTCGTAAGTAGATGCTGTTCCTCTTCTCTCAGCTTTTTCTGCATAAGCCACAGCATGTTGGCTGCTTCCTGTAAGAGGTGAAAACTGAATTAGAAAAGCTGCCACATCGCCTGGTCAAGTAGCTAATGGGATGGTCCTACAGCAACAGTTAAGGGCACTCACAGCTGGAATGAGAATAGAAAATTTCAGCGTTGAAAATATTTTATGAAAAAAAAAAAGTCTTCATTGAAACATGAGAGCTCCTACTTACTTTGCTGATGAGGTCAGGACATAAAGCATATACCCAGGTAAAACAGTGCACTGAAAACCAGCCAGATATTCCCAGTGGCTGAAACCTCACTGTCCCATTGAAAATGAGTTCACTCATCCTTACCCCCCAGAAAATCACTGCCGCTGCAGAATGGAAGGGACTCTCTTTGGAAAGCAGCCCTTTGGTAGCTGTTTTCACCCAAGACTCTATTAAACGCCAAAAGTGGTTTGCAAAATGACTGCAGCTTCATAATACCCAAACCGGAAAAAATTCCCACATTTCCGAGCATGCAAACAAAACAGGAGCAAAAAGCCCAGTCACGAAGCTGGAGCACTATAGCTTAGACTATCCTAGAAGGCTGTCGTATTCAGGCACAAAGGAGAACCATGACAGTAAGCCCACGCAAGGCGCTTTGTTGATTTTTGCATATAGCAGGTACATGCAGTATTCATTGCATATTCCCAGCATACGCTGAGGAGCACTATAGTAACGGCAGTATGATGAAGTTCTGACAAATGCAGCTCAGACCGAATGGAAAAAGGCAGGTAGAGCGGTGGCTGCTGTGCTGAGAAGCACATCACCCGTCTCAAGCCTTCAAATGAAGGCCAGTGATAACAGAAAATGTTGCAAAAAGGCCTACAAGGACTTATAGAACCCAAGTCTTGCCCAGTCAACCGAGTAAGAAACGTGACAGCCGAGAAGGGAAGAAGCAGGCTGATGGTAGCGGGGCAGCGGCGGCTGAGACAGGCATTCTCCCTCCAGCACAATGGATTAGGAAGAGAACACGGCTGGCTCTGCAGACAGTAACTGATGAGAGTCACTTGCATCTTCCAGGATGCATGCACTTGCAGAACATCACAGAGCTGGTGGACTAAAAGGACTATTGGTTTGCTGAACACCACAGAGGGACTGTAGGAGGTGTTTCGCTGAGTTCCTGAAGTTCTCCATCCAGTTAGGACTAAAATCTAGCAAAGATACCAAGACACTGAATTTTAGGAACTAAGGTTTGCTATTCCAATATAATCAGACAGAAAAATATATTTTTAATGACATCTAGTCTAAGTTAGGGTAATGTTAATGTGAATAGCAAACTAAACTATCATTCAGGTAGGATATGGATGCAGACAATCAGATTCAGATAATACCTACAATCCTAAACAGGTGGCAAACAACTGACAAAGGATTTTAGCCACGATTTTTGCTAATTTTAGTCTCTTCAATTCCACTCAAGCAAGACAAGTAGATGGGAAAGCTAATTAACTGTGGATGGAACTAAGATTTTTCTAAGTCTTTGATTTTTTTCTATGCAAAATATGCATATAATTAAAAACACCAGTTGCTTTGATGTGGTCAAATCCGCACAGTTCCAGCACATTTGCAGAAAGGAAACGTGGACTCGGTTGAAACACCCACGGGACAGAGGGAAGAAAGAACAACATCTGAAAACGGTTGAATGGCGAGCAACCTTTTTACACTTTCAGGTGGCAACAGCGTGCTAGCTGAGAAAGGAAAATCTTCCACCGATCTCTAGGCAGCAGCAAACCACCACGTCCCACCCGGCACACAAGGGAGCTGCTGGAAGCAGAGGTCTGGGGACTGGCTTGCATGAGGCATCACATCTTGGCATAAACATCTGTGTCTTGGGAGCTGAAATTCACATGAAAAAGCTTGCAGAGGAGATATTTACAGGTGGTAAGGGGAAGCGATGTAAAGCCCCTCTACCTGGTGAGAAACCAAGGCCACAGAGGGAGTAAATTCTGATCCAAAAGTCAGCTTTGGACAACTATGCCGAGTGCCTGCT
>NW_010112319.1:30234-32596 GCF_000699245.1 Pterocles gutturalis
AACAAACTCTCCAGTACTAACAGAGACAATGGCCCCACAGATGCCAGGACGACGGCTAATGATTGCTTGGGATTGTTGAAATAACACTGCAAAACATATAGAAAAGAACATAAATAACAGAAATAACCCAGCAGGCGTGACAGCTTCCAGGGCTATAAAGCAGAAAGGTCATGATGCAAAATCATTCTGAACGAGCCACTCCAGGGATTTCAGTGGTTCATATTGCTGCAAGTTGCTGTTGAAGTGATGGATATACACTCTGCAGGGAGAAGTTAATTCAACCTGCAAGAATGAAGGAGGAAAACACACAAGTATATTTTTATAACTTGTTTCATGTAGGTTCAGAACATCTTAAATACCCTACTTAGGAAACTACTCTTCTTTATTAATTCCTGCTAAAGGAACAAATGACAGTGAGGGCAGAAGAGTGAGACTGAAGGTTAAAGGAAAGGGAAGATGCAAGGATGCTGTGGTGGGTGCAGCCATGGGAAGTGGGCAGTCAAGGTTACCTGTCTCCTCTTGATCCATGCTCAAATCCCCCTCAGTGTTAGCAAAGCCTTTTCGAAGACTGATGAAACTCAAAACGCATATGGATGCGAGGCAAAATTTTCAGTTTTCTAGCTACCAGTGTGTCCTTCTGTCTCTTTCAGACCTCCCTCTGCAACAGCGGGTCCCAATATTTTCTGACTGAGCTGCACATCTTTCCCTGCCTCCTCCTCCCTATCTGGTTTCTCCCAGTCAGTCATAAGATTTAAAGATTGTCAGCGATTTAAACAAGCCCTGCCCTGCCCCAGCAAGCATTTACAATCCAGTCTCCTCACTGCCATGTCTTTGGGACAAATGGAGTAAGGGAGGGATCCATCAGCCACCGGAATTTCAGCCCCGCTGGCTGCTGCAGCCTACACGGTGCGTAGGGCAAAGGGAATCTACAGGGAGGAAAAAAGAAAGGACATTTCCCAAATGTCACGGGGACAAATTCATGAACCCAGAAAACATTTTTAAAATGTTCACGGACCAGTGAAATATTGGGTGCAGATATAATCATTGCCTGATACTGTAATTCCAGGCACACGTTAGGACAGCGGAAGCTGGCAATCCAGACTCAGTCACACAAGCACTCACCCTCCCCTGCACCCTGCGCCGCTCCTTCCCTGTTATCACCCTTCCGCTCCGGTGCAAGCGTTTGTGCAGTGACACAAAAGAAACCTGGCGAAAACTAATCCATCAAACCAAAATTAAGCCAGGGAAGTTCTCCTCTGCAGTTCAGCATGTGGCTGCGCCACAACGGAGGGCAGGGTGGTGCAGGTGGGGGAAAAATACCAGGGAGAAGAAGATGGGGTACTCTTTGTACCCCATGCGTTATGGACCTAAAATACAAGATAAATGAAGTCTAAGAGATGGTTTAACCATACGGATGAGCCACTTCTCCCTCTTTCTTCTAGCCTCAGCTGACCTTGCAGCAAACCAGCCCAGAAAGTTAACTGGGAGCAAAAACGTTGATTTTCTACTGGTTTAGGTTTCTGAATAGCTCACTGCAGGGTCAGTCAAATGCCACTGTGAGCCCAAGGGAGCTGCCGAGACTGTACGTTGTCCCTTCCAGCAGCAGCCCATCGCTCCATCAGTGTAGCTGTGCTGCCAGACTGCACCCTGCAAAAGCTTATCAAAAACTGCAGCAACAAAAACTGTTTCAAAAGGGCAGCCTCAAACCAGTTGGAACCAGGATAGCATCAGTTAAGCGCTATTTATAGTCCTTAACAAGTAAGATCTTCAAAGGAGGGGGCAGAAGCCCATATACCCAGACAGTAAACACAATTTATCATGTAATTTTTTAAAGTTACATACTCACTTAAAAAAAATCTGCAGAAAAATCTGTTAAATTAGTGAAAGAATTACAAGAGCTTTATTGTTTTAAGATTTTGGGTTTAAAAACAATGCCAACTTTTAAGCATCTGAGTCCACAGCAGCTTCAGCCCCTCTTGCTCCCTGCTGCTTCTGATGCTGCAACCGTCGCGCTGCAGCGTTTGGCCTGACCGCGTTCCACCTTCACTGCAGCCACCGCTCCCCGCGCTTCGCGTTATCGTACCAGACGGGATTTACAGCAGACCATGCTAATCAGAGATGTTTGTCTGGGTTGGTCTGGCCACTTCCATGTGACAAGGGAGCAGAGCTGAGGGCATGACGAACACAATGCCGCCGATGCTGTTTCAGCACATAACATTGTACAAGGGACTGGCACTCCGCACAGGAAAAAAAGTCACATTTTCTGCACAGAACGGCAGAGTGACAGCTCCGTGGAACAAGAGATGTGGCCGTGGCCTGGTGAAGCACCGGCGGGGAATGGCCTGGGTGCCTCGGGGGGCGG
>NW_010112319.1:32627-35119 GCF_000699245.1 Pterocles gutturalis
CTGGACCGGGATCCGACGTTCAAGCGTCTGTGCAGTCCCTCCAGCAAACAAACAAGACTGAGATGCCACAGGCAAACACTGCACACATCTTATTCTACAAGTGAATTTTACCCAAATCAGCGACATCATATGCTGTGGAACCCCAGTGTGAAATTAGCACAATTAACAAAGGGCCAATTAACACAAAATCAGCACCGGCTTGCCCCATCAGAGGGGGCTCCCAGCCTGCCGGGACACCAGAGGATCCTGGGGCTGGAAATCCCACTTCAGAGGCAGACAGATCTCCGACGATGGAACCTTTCCTCTGTCTCATACAGCACGCCGCCTTTTCCAGGCGTAAATCTGCCCTTTAAGGAGTTTGCCAACTCAGAGCAGCCAGCCTAGTGAAACGGGCTGCAAGGCAGGGCTTTGGTGGTAACACTCAGACCCCCCGAACAACCCCGGCTCCAAGGGACTCCTTCTATACGCCCCTGCAGAGTGCAAAGCAGCAAGTCTAAAAAGGCTCAAAACCAGAAAGAACAAAAATGATGCAGTATTTAGTAATTAAAAAAACAAAAAACCCAGATGCTTTAAAATTAAGTTAACCTCCAAGTTTTGTTGGGAAAGTCGTGGAGAAAACACTAGCGGGATTTTGAATACGAAGAATTAGTGCCCTGGAGACAGCTGGCACAGTTCCCACTAAGTGGAAAGAAAAAGAAAAGAAATGGGGAAAACAGGAAGGGGATAAGCATGAAAGAATAGGACAACAACTGGAGTTTGCTGATGTTTTCTGTTTGGATGCCGACATTCCAATTTTTGCCTAAGCTATTTCTTCTGTTCTCAGCCAGCCTCCCAGCACAGACATCTCTCCAGACATCTCTCTCTGTGTATAACCTTTTCATCTTTGTGAGGAAAACAATGTTTCCTTCTGTCTTTTTTTTTTCCCTAATGATTTGCTAGAGAATATTGGTAATCCTACTGCTCTGGAGTACACCTAAAGTGAACCAATTTGATGATGGATTGAGCCGCCTCATCTTCACCTCGCCTATTAATCTCAGCAGCCGGTTCTTGCTTTGTTACAGAACAAAGCTGCCGAGATTAGCTCTTGCTCCACGCACACGAAGGGATTTGTTTTTCATAATAGAGTGTTGCCACTCGTTCATGAGATATAAGGAGGAGGAGAAATTGTGTGGTGCCTGAGCAGAGAATGTGACAGCACTCTTAATCAGAGGAGGCCTGGAGGTACGACGGGAAGGTAAGTGAACGCAGCACTGAGGTTGCACAGTTAAAGTTCACGACAGCACGGGGTGCAACCTGCCCAGAGCTGTTCTTTAGGAAGCATCATCCCAATTCTTATCATGAAGAACTACTATTAAACACCTCACCCTAAATCCACGTCCAGCTTTATGATTTGAATTGGAACGTGGCGATAGCTCTGCTCGACTAAAAGTGACTGCAGTGCTGCGGGGCTTGCTCCTTTGTATTCTGGTGGGGAATGGAGACTATGGAGAGAGAAAAGATCCATCTGAAAAGCGGGGCAGAAGAATCTTTACCGATGGGCTTGCTAACCTATGAGGAGGGCTTCAACCTATGTCTGTCAGGGGGTGACAATGAGGCAGCCCAACGAGGAGCGGGGACACCATGAACAGCAAGGGGGAGGCTCCAGTACGCTCCTTGCGAAGGCGGCACAGGCGGGAGCCCATCTCAACTGCCTGGGCACGAGCTCAGACATCACAGGAAATGGAACAGGGGCAATGAGAAGGTGCAGAGGTGCAGGGCTTTGAGTCCACCGGGATGACAGGAGTAAGGTGAGACAGTTTAGATGGATCCAGGCACCTGGAAAGGTCAGGCTGGGAGGCGAGGAGGAGAGGGAGCAGCCTGAATGCGCTGAACGTTGCCTTGGGATGGGGGATGAGCCCTTTGGGAGTTTATGGTTAAGGATCAGAGGGCAAACTGCTGACCTATAAAACAACACAGAGCACGCCCCATAAAATAATATTCATTTCAACCTTGAACTTTTAAATGCTTATTCTTAGCAGATCATCTCACTTGAGTAAAAAAACAAAACCAAAAGACACAGCTGGCTACTATCCCCAGAGGGGTCCTTTGGTTTCCCATCTCTTGTCTATAGCCATGTGACCAGGACTTTCATTTTCCTACACAAGTTACTAAAACTGAAAATTAAAACATTCCTTTCCATATCAGACAACGTTGCACCCCGCAAATAGTGCAGAACCGCAGCGGAGCTGCCTTGCAGCTGCTCAGAACCAGCAACAAGGCAAGACCCTGGCCTTCCAGCACAGTGAAAGATTTGGCATCTAGAGGTTATTCCCCTTCGACTGCTGATGCCACCTCGGGAATTACGGACTGCTGTCACTGTGACAGAGCGTCCTGATGAACACAGGCACAGCAAACTCCCCCACGCCCCGATATTAAACCAAGTCCAGTGCTTTGGAGAACGTGATCTCAAACAAACCATCCACCATCCACTCCAAACACAGAGTTCTGCACCA
>NW_010112320.1:0-9216 GCF_000699245.1 Pterocles gutturalis
GCTGCCCTCAATCCATTCTCCTCCCAGCCAGTAACCTTGGCACCTCTTCTGAGGCCACACTGGACTTATTGAGTAAAGGAACTGCTGCAGAATATTTTGTTGTTGTTGTTGTTGCTTTTAATGTATCTGAATAATTTCGATAATTTGCTTGATAAAGCAAAACCAGCTGTAGAGCTATTTTAGTCTGACTGCCTAAGAAAAAGAGACTAGTGCAATCACAGCATCTGGCAAAGGGGAAACAGTCTCAAAAATACACAATTTTGTCAAGTGCTTCACGAAAAAGCAGAGTGACTGCTACTGCTCCTTCTGAGGAAAACGCATGAAGGGAAGCTTTTCTTAGACATCAGACAAGCCCTCCAGATGCACATCCATAGGAAGAAGCTCTCCTTCAGTTCAGCTTCTTGTAAAATATGTGTTTGTCATGATAGTCTTCACCTGGTAAGAAACAGATAACCAGGACAGGATGGAAATGCAGGTTATCAGGGCTTTTATTGCTACAAATGGAACCCGTATCAGAGCAAGTTACAGCTTCTTGGGCTCCAGCTTCGTCTCCTATCAAACCAGGTAGTTTCCCCCTGGAAACTATGCTAAGGCACATGATAAATAAGGAGGTGATTGATGATAGACAACATGGCTTCACTAAGGGCAAATCGTGCTTGACAAATTTTGTGGCCTTCTGTGACTGGGGTTTTGAACAACCTCATTTAGTGGAAGCTGTCCCTGCTCATGGCAGGGGGGTTGGAACTAGATGATCTTTAAGGTCCCTTCCAGCCCCCGTTCTATGATTCTGTGATTCTATGATTAGTGTACCTAAGAGCAGAACATGGCACAGTTCATGTAGTTTTCTGAGGCATAAGTCAGAGAGTCAGATCTTGCTCCTTGTGTAAATCAGGAAAAATATTGACCTCTGAGAAGGAAATTGATCCATAACTTCTCTGTCTATCTGTATATTTCTTCTGTCACGAGGGTTTACATTTTTTTATTTGTTTAGTAGTAGAAACTGGAGTGGGTGGGAGGGAAAAACCAGCATGACTGGCTATCCTTTTTCTAACAGAAAATTAATTGTGAGGGATTGAAGAAACTCTCCTCTTCTCTCTGAGGAGTCTCATCACTGATTTGTCCTATGGGTTGCCTGCATCTGGTTTAGCTTAGCTGTCTCTGTCTTCAGTATCGACCCTTCATCCAGTTTCATGTCTGCTGGAGTGCTGCCTTTTCTCCCTTCCTTGCGTCTTGCCATTTTTTTTCTCCTGCTACTCTTATTTCATTTTAGGCTTGTTTGCTTTATGGAAACCCCTGTAAATCATTCCAAGATCTGTTGTCTGTCATGTTGGCTTGATTTCTTTGGTGTTTTAATGCTACTTGTAGTAACTATACTGTACAATCAAACTGATCAAAAGCAAAAGAGAGCCAGTAGATGGCACCATTTATTATAGTATAGATACTACATTACAGAAGGTTCATAACCAAAGCCTTGAGAGCTTTTCCCCCTTAAACCTGGTGGCCAGTAAAACATAAATCAAGCCTCCATTTTTAGAGATGTTACTTGCAAGCTTAGTAAAGACTTCACTTTATATCCTTTCCCAGGGTTTCCTGGGAAGGATTCAGTGGCAATGCCTTAAATGGAAAAACATTTTAGAAACAATAATGGAACTAGAGGTCAATAGGATACAGCCCAGGGGAGCTTTCTTCTGTTTTGCTCTTAAAACATACCCTGTTGCTGCTTTAGTTTTTTTCACTCTATTAAATAACAGATTTGCTTTGAGGCATATCTCCAAACCCAGTAACTTCGGAAAAAAATCAGGCAATGGTCAATTACAAACATGTTTTAGCTCTTCTGTGATAATTAGTAGTACTATTTTCTTACAGCATACAGCAGCTGTTATCTACGCCTCTCGGAGTGCTTCAGAACACTAATGAAGTATGCCTTGCAACACCTCTGTCAGATGGGGAATATTAATTCCCTGGGAGTCTCGCTGACCTCTGTGGGTGCTTGCATGGTTCTGTGTGTCTGAGAAAGAGATTCTCATGTGAGTAAAGACTACAGAACCAGGAGTAAGCAGTGTAATATATGCCATTTCAAGCATTTGTTTTTCCCAAAAGAGAAAAGAAAGTAGTTTTGCCTTTCAGGAGTAAGCCTCTGCAGCATTTTTGCTAGGGGATCAGGCTGCTTGCTTGTAGGTTACAAGTTTCCAATTGGTAGTACACGCACTGCGTGTGCTTCAAAGACAGATTTAGTGACTTCAGCGTCATTTACTATTAAAGGTTAAAAGCAGTTGCTTTTTCTAATCTCCTGCTGCACAACCGATGTGATTTTAATACTGTGTGCTGCAGAAAAGGAAAGAAATGCAATGCTGAAACATCTAACAGGATATATTTTCCCATCTTTATTTTAAGTTATGAAAACTGTCTGCAAAAAGCTAGTAAGTGTTTCCAGTTAGTGATAGTTTCCTGGCATCATAAGATGTAGAAAATGAAGCAAAATATCCAGCAGGAAAAAAAACACCAAGAGGAGAAGACAAAGAAAAAGAGAACAACTTGGATTTTCTATATTTATCTGTGTGCTATGTGTATCCGCTTCACTGCGCTGTCAATTTTAATTGGGCTGCAACCTACTGTAGTTGGGTTCACACTGGTTCAATTAAAAAATCTTGTTGTTACTTTTTTTCCATATTGGCCATAAATAGGAGTATTGTAGGAGTAATAATGTTAACCCCAGTGTCCTGGCAGAATGCCAGCTCAGGTAATTACATTCTGCCTATGGAAGTTTCAGTCACCTTTTCAGCTGAATAGATTAGTCTTTTTTTTGCGTTCCCCATCACCATGTTATATAGCACTGCTGTGTACTGCTAAAGAGCCACTCCAGATGTGGCTGCATTTTAGTGATCACTGAACGAAGTAGAAAAAAATCAGGATCTCTCCTCCTAGTAAAATTCTAGACTATTTACAACATCAGAGTGCAATGTTGGGGGTGAGAGTTGCTTGAATTAAGGATTACTTGATGAAAGTGTGCATGGAAAGTGTGTACGGTCTGTATAGATAATGGTTTGTGGAAACTTTGCATAGTGATGTGGTTATGACAAAGAAGAGTAGACAGATTTTGTAGTCTCACTCAGGAAGATCTTCACAAGCAAGGTAGGTCAGGCTGAGTCTTTGACTTAAAGAATGGTATAGCTTGGGAAAAATTCTATAGCAGCCTATTTTATAGGTTTGCACAAGGACTACTAATCATCGAAGGCAAAAGAAGAGGGGCAGTTGCTGAAAAAATGGTGATACTGCCCTCAGAGAAGAGTGACTGGAAATGGTAATTTTGTACACAATTTTCTTCATAGCTCTCCTTACCAATGGTTTAAGAAAAAAAGACACACACCTACCCCATAATAAAAAAAAAAAAAAGAAAAAAAAATTAGGACTAGCCTACTAGAGTGGGTTCTTCCAGAATGTTTACTTTTGTTTGTTTGAAAATTGCCCATGGTGTTGTTCAAAAATCAGACATTTGTCTACAAAATAATCAGTAGCAGCTTAATTCAGCATTTATTGACATCAACATGTCAAAGTTTGAACAGCTCTGTAGTTTCAATGTGCCCTCCCACCCCCCACCCCAAATGGGGCAGTAGTGTCTGGATAGCCCATGTAAGAGTTAAGAACAAGGATTATTCTTGCTTTGGGTGACTTCTGAATAAAAATGAAACTTGTGTTACAAAATGAGATGAATAGTGATAAAGTACAATGGGCATTCAGGAAATCAGCAGCAAAGAGAGAGCATAAAAGTCAAAACACCAGTCTTTCAATAGATCTCTGAAGCCAGGAAGGTGTGCGCAGACTCCAATGGCAGAGAGGTATCTAATTCTCACTGACTTTTGATGATGATGTGGCACCTACCTGTCACTCTTGCCTTGGGGACATCTCCAGCTTACGAATATTATTAGCTTTTGCTTCATTAAGGTGGGAACTGAAACTGCAGTTTAGAATTTGTCAATCTGCTCTTCAGCTTGTATTATCCACACCATCTCTCTGTCTGTGTTTACTGAGTATACATAGTGTTGCCTTGTAAACTATCTTCATATTTTCTCCTTTGGGATTATAAAGACCTTGGTCAGCAGACTTTCCTTTGTCTAAGTAAGAGTGATTATTTTGATGACCCTGTTTGAGTTAACTGGAGTTTCAGTGGAATAAGCCACACGGTGGAGAATCACCTACGTGACCAAGGATGCCAGGTTTGGCCCAAATCTTCCGCTTCCGATATGTGGTGGTTTTAAATTCTCCCAAATTTTATTTTTCAAATTTATGGGAGGAACACAGTTGTTTTAATTTTCTGATGGGGACTGGAAGATGAAAGGTGAGCTGCAGGGCTGGTGACAGTTCTCGGGACTGACAGCATTATCGTATATATCCAATCGCACACTAATGATGCAGTCCGTTAGTGTAAGGTACACAGGGAGCTGTCAGTTCTGTAGCAATCCAATTAAGTTACATGGTTTCTAAAGCTAGATGATTTGAGGAAGCTTAAAACAGAGTTAACACTGTGCTGGCTCAACGACTGCGTCAATTATCTGGTTGGATGTGCTTGTAGCTCTGGCTGCTGAAGCATGTGCACATTTTTTTTTTCTTTTTTCCCTAGAGCAAGAGCAGGGAGAACACATTTAAGAGTTAATTATTACCTAGCTTTATTATTATTTATTAAATGAGAATCTTTATATATATTTGAAAGAGGTGGTCATACCATTTGGGAAAAAAATCCCCAACAGAATAAATAGATTACACAATGCATTTTTTAGGCTTTTTACTGAAATGGAAATATTGAAGTTCCCTTATAGCAGCTGAAGTGGTACTAACTTGTGTGGAGGTCACTGTTTGACCTTTGCTGTGGGAAGCCTGTGTGTTTCTTGTGAAAATCTTTTCCTTCTAACCTTTAGTTTCAGATATCTGCCTGCATTTCTGTTTGTGCTATTCCCATTATCTTTGTGTCTGAAATGCATGAGACAGAAAAGGAAAGCAGCTCTGAAGCTATATTTTTTTACAACTTCTCTCTTTGTGGCAAATTAATCAAAAGCCCTGTGTGAAATCCCCTCTGAGCTAAGCCCTCCATCCTTCCAAGGTGTACAAGGACTTGCAGTCAGGCAACCCTATCAGGTTCTTACTGCAGGTTCCTCACAGTTGCATGTGCTTCACTCTTTGTTTAGTAATTTGTACAAAGAGGTGCCTTGCATGATTTGTGAGAAACACAGGCAAGATTACCTTGCTTCTCAGAACTCTGCTTCTTTAGAGTCAGAGGGGTTGTCCACCCACCCAAAATAATCTAGCTCCCCCTTGGCAAAAAGCCTGAGGAAAGAGAAGAGTCACTCCCTGTACACTAGCAGCACCTGGCCTTCTTCATCTTATCTGGAAATTATGGTCAAAGTCCAGTCCTCCAAAAATGCTCTGCTGCCAATC
This sequence comes from Pterocles gutturalis, assembly GCF_000699245.1. Lineage (NCBI taxonomy): Eukaryota > Metazoa > Chordata > Aves > Pterocliformes > Pteroclidae > Pterocles > Pterocles gutturalis. Next base: position 5,431 of record NW_010112320.1, read on the forward strand.
CTGAGAAGCAAAATCACAGTTGTGACAAAATTTATGATAAAATTCATACTTATTTCACTGGGACCACTATTTCAGTCCAGATACATAGATCTAAGAAATTACTAGCTTCAGAGAAGGAAGCAGGAGAGTTGGCCGCACCTGCACAGGAGTGAAGACAATGCAGCTTGTCAGGTGCTATGTTTCAGGAAAGGTGAATTGCAAGAATGAAGGAAAATTTACAAAATAAAGCCAAAGAGGGAGGAACAATGTGGCTGCACATATGCTTTGGAGATCCCCAAGCCCAGCCTAGCTCTGAAGATTCCTCAGAATTTAACACCACCAGGGTTGATAGAAGTATTTAATTTTTAAACCACGTAATGGAGAACACATCTTACTCTCATGGAAAATGAAATGTTTGGCTCGACAGTTGAGTTGGCATGAGTATTCCCATCAGCTCATGTCTTGCAGAAAATATCCTGCTGAGTTAAGTGGTTTAGTCAAGTCTGTACTTCTCTGAAGAATACACCAGTATCGGTGCTGATATTGGTTGTTGTTTTTTGTAATGGCTTTTAAAGAGCTGAACCATAGATTGCTTCTTGCTCAAATGCTCCATCCACCTTTTTTATATCAGGATATTTATCAATACATAATGACATATTTCTTCCTAGCGTTCTGTTTGCAAGCTAGCAAAACTGACCTATGAAGACAGACATGTGGATGTCTTCCAGTGAAGAAATTACATTCTCAGTACAAATTCTTCTGCTGTGAACTCGAGCACACCATTGTACTATGTAGAAGGCAAGAGTTGAAAAAGAAATTAACAAAAATGGTCCATCTGCAGTCACTGGCAAAACTCCCAAGAGAAAGCCAGGAGGAAGAAAGAGAATCAGGAGAATTTTTAAATGCAAAATTTCCCCTTTTATCATGTTTTTAATCCCATTTTCTTGGTTTATTTTTGTCTTGCTTTGTTGTTGTTTGTCTCTAGCATGTACGTTCTTGAGGCTTTGTAATACTTCATCTTAGGGGGGAACCTGAAGAGCGTATTTTGCCTGCTAATGAATAACCTGATTTTTTTTCATCACTGGAGCCAGAGGCAGGAGATTACCGTAGATGGAGGACTGAGATTTGCATATTAACAGTGCAGTTATTGAAGAATAGCTGTCTCGTATTTAGATGAAACCGTGCCCTCTGATTCGCCAGTACCGACTGCCGGCCAATGCAGATGAGGGATTCAAAGGTCAGATTTTTTTTTTTTTTTAAGAGAGAATGGTACAGTGCTAATATAAATCAGATAGTGAAACCCATGTGCAGGAAGCCGAGTAAGTGGAGTGAACCTGCTTGTCTCTGGCTCTGTAGCGGCACAGCCGCCGTGCTCTCTCGTTGGCTCCAACGAGTCTATCCCTGCATAATGTATCATACTGTGTATATTAATGTTTCAGCTTTACGGTTCTATTTCCATTAGGGGAAGATTGCCTGTGAGCCTCTTAGTGGATAAATAGGAATTTACAGCTTTCAAAAATTCTCTTAAAGCTTGCAGGATCCACAGAAGAAGGAATTACACATGAGTATTTTTTAAGATTTTAAAGGTCCAGAGGGCCTAATTGTGCTCTCAGATATGTCTGTGCAGCTCCGATTGAAGTCTTGGGATATAATGCATGCTTATGCAATAGCTAAAGTGAATCCTTTTTTAAATTAAAAAAAAAACGTCCTTCAGTTATTAAAAAATTAGACTGTAAAGTCTTCAGGGTCAAGCCAACAACTTCCCAAGAGCTATTCAGCATGTAACAAACTGAGGTCTTGGCTGGAACCTGGCGCTCTACCAACCTACAAATAGCAAATAAATGCTGAAGGTATCAGTGAAAATCATGCAATGAAGGTAACACCTTCTTCTGCAGATTTTTGCATGCGTGTTTTTGTGCATGCACTTGTCCAGGCAGCTCTGTGGGAGAGAAGGAGGGGACAACCCTAAATTGCCATAATGAAATAACCTCATGAAGTGTTTTCACACTTCAGTCAGTCAGTTACGTTAAACAAGACCAACACTGGCAGAGATATTTTCTTTTACCTCTGTTTTACATCAACCAAGGCTTATGCAACAGTCAGGAGCAGTGTGTTTAAACTGCCTGTGTTGTGTTGTTGTATGTGTGTGTGTGTTTCTAAGTACAACTGCATTCAGTGTTAGGAGAAAGAGATGAGAAAGCAAATTCAACACAGATAAAGGCAATATAAGAAATATATTCAGACACTGGAGTTTTTGTGATTTTTTTTAAGCAGTCCTTGATTTTGCAAGCTAATTTATACTATAGGTGAAGTACGAGATGTGCATGAACTTCCCCATGAATTTTCTATGTACTTTTTAAATGGTGCTTGCTTAAGAATGAACAGGCTTGGGGCCTGTGCTTTAAAAGATTGAAAAGATGTGTTTCACTGTAAATAATATAGAAGAGGATGCCCAAGTTATAATTATGTCTTACTTTCATCAGGGCTACATCTAACAGAAATGCCTCCAGCAACTCTTCCTTTATTCATCTGTCTGTATCACCACTAAAAAGCAAAGCAAGAACCAGTCAGGAAATAAGTAATCTACATCTGCACAGCTGGGCCCAGAGTGGTTCCTGCTCCCCAGCAGAGGTAGTTAGCACTTACCTAAACCAGTGCATTAATTCCTGTGTTTTGTCCTCCACATGTATGTCCTTGTATTGCTGGGTATAATTTGTGTCAGTACTATTTGTTGTCACTTCTCTAACTGAAGCTGTGACACTAACCCTGCCAGCCAAGGGAAAAAAAGCTACACGCAGAGGCAACACAAGCCAGTATTGTTTAAATCGGATGAGCCCAGTGGTGTGGAAATCGCTTCTGTTGCATAAGTGTGCTTGCTGGTAAACCCAAGCTGATGGGCTGGTGAACATATATAGTTACCCCAATACCTGTGGATGTAATTCAGTACCACTTCGGTGAAAAAACTACTGTAGGAAAAGAGAGGCAGGTGATTTTTCTATCAGATTTTCTTCCTACCACTAGAAATCATAGCTGCCGCGTGCAATATTTAGTATCTGATGTTAGTTTCCACCTTTCAGCCACAGCCACTTTTCACTTACCAACTAATCGTCACCTAGAAGTGTGCTGGAACGTATTATAAATGGGCATACAAAGGCTTTCTCCGGCACTAAATCACAGCCGTCTCTCACAGCAGCCCTGCATGGTAATTCAGGCCAGGAGAAGAACAGATTTTTACCATTCAAATAGTAGGAAGAGTTCAGATCAGCAAGCATCTTCTGCAGGGGCTGAGATGCAGCCACAAAAGCTTTCATTAACTCTCTGCTCAGATGAGGTGCTTGGTGGCATCTCTAGGAGCAGCGCATGGCTTTGGAGAAGCACTTGTTGCCACCAGCTCCTCTGGGCCCAGCACCTTGTCCTGGGAAGAGCTGTCCTTGGCCACCTGCCCCATGGCTTGGTGACAGAAGGGCGAGGTCAGGTGTTCTTGCCACACTTTTAGGTTGTCTCCTGCCTGGGAGACGAATAAGCAAAAAAACCCCTGTAACAAGGGTTTCCCCCGAGGCTTTCTGGTTTTAAACCACGGCTAACTGGGAGGTGTGAAGCTCTGCAGGTAAGACATGCAACTACTTCTCACCGGGGGATTTCCAGAGGAAGCACAAATCCCATCGCATGGGGTGGACCTTCCAAACCTGCACGGAGTGCTGCGAACAGCGGCCGGGTGTGTTTTGAGGGGAGGTCTCAGGGGAAACTGCGGCAGGATGCTCCGCCGGAGATGCCCGGAGCACTCCCGGCTTTTAAGGCGCGTCCCCC
>NW_010112321.1:0-255 GCF_000699245.1 Pterocles gutturalis
TGATGTGGTACCCATCAAAATTTAATGAGTACAAGTCTGAGGAATTTCTGCCACTGAGAGCTTTGACTCCCAGGCAGTAAATAACCCGCCACGGCCGGGGCGGCAGCGCGCGGGCGTGTGACACATCGCCCCACGCGGGGACGTTCCGGGGGACGAGGGAGTGCTTAGGGAAACTAAGTGTTAACCAGAGCCATCCGTCTGAGGTGGAGCGCTGGAGAGAAGGGTGTTTGGTATCTCAATCATGGCTGGTTTATG
>NW_010112321.1:426-9261 GCF_000699245.1 Pterocles gutturalis
ATTATTATTTAGGGGAAGGGAGGCTGCTAGAAATCGTTCGTGAGTTTTACTGAAACAGGCACATTCCTGTGGTTTTTTTTTTTTTTCACTCCCACAGCCTCGCCAGGTCAGTCTTTTTCTTTCTCTGCAGAGAAAGAAAGAGGAAAAAAAGAAAGAAAGAAAAGAAAAACCCACACGAAAATCAATCCATCAAATGTCATTACAGATTTATTAAGCCTGATGTAGAAAGACTTTTAACAGTAACATCTTCAGAAAGCATAAAAAGAGCACTTCTGTTCAGTCTTGTGCTTTGAAAATCTAAATATATTTTTATCATATAAATAATTCTTTTCATGTTTTAAGTGCATCTGTTTTTTTTTTTTCCTTTTCAAATTTCCATTTTACAATTGGCCAAAACTGAAGTCTGCATTGACTGAAATGAAGCCATTTGCAAAGCTAATGATGTTGTGAAGCATGTCTATGGTGAACCGTATCAGCTAGATTTCAGAAAGGTAGTTCAATGAGTGCAGCATTAAAATGAGGGACAGCCTCCAGCAAAATCATAATTGAACACACCCAAGTCCTTAATGTCTGCAGTTGGGTTTCCTGATGCAAATTACGATAACATTTCAGATGTGAGCAGTCGCTTTCCAATAGCTGCAGTGGAAAAGAGACATTTTATGCCACAAAGGAAAGAATTACCATGTTTAAAAATGTAAATAATATATGTATAGAAACCTTTTTTATGGAAATGAGGCATTCAGGATTATGTGAACAGTTTGGGCTATTTTTTTTCCTTTAAACACAACAGATAAAGATGTATGATCTATTATTCAGGGCTTTAATTACAGTTCCAAAACTGCAGTGATTTTATTAAAAAAAAAAATCCCTGGGCATTAAAAGTAATGTTTTCTGTGGTAAAGTTGAGGGATTTTTTTTTTTTTTCACAATGTATTTACCATGGTGAAAATACAGAATAAAGTATCACTGTTAATATATTTCAATGCTGCAAAATCATGCACAGAAATGCATCTTAAATGCACTGGAATACAGTCATCTTCCTGTAAATCAGAAAAGGCCTTAGATAAATAGGTTTGACCTGATTTAAATTTAATGAGATACATAGTCCTGATTGTTAATAATTGGTTTGGGGGAACCCAAAACAATAAAAACAGTAATCTCCTCTAGTATAAATTATACGAATTTATTTAGCAATCAAACAAAGGAAAAAAATATGCCACTACCATTATCAATTTGTTTAGTTTAAGTTAGTTATAATAAGCAAATAATTTGAAGGGAAATTGCCAGCTAGGCTTTGAGAAAGGCAGTGAATGTGGGGAAGATGCATCTCTGTGCTGGAGCTCTGGAGCCACTAGGTGGTACGGTCCGCCCGGCAGAAGGCGGTTTTCCATCGTAAGGACCATTCATAATCATCAAAACCAAGTGAAACATGGTTTTGATTAAAACAGCCTGTTGGCTCAATAATCTTAGTAATTTTAAAAACATCCTTAATGTGGAAGAAGAACACTGCAATGTCAGAAATGGCCTTGGGGCCCATTATAAACAGCAACAAAATAAATAAGGAGGAGAAATGAGAGGTCATGAAAACAAAATTAAGCTAATGTTTCAAATTTTGACAATTATGAATTGTTCCTCCAAGAAGACATTAAAAAAAAATTCAGGCACTATTAGATAAAACACAAAGAGAATAATTGTACATGTATGAGTTTTCTCATGGGACTAAGCATGCTTTAAAAGCAAAACTTGACTTAGATTTCCCCTCTCCCCCCCGCCCCCCTTCATAGCCAGCGATTGGGCAGGTCTCATGCAAACACAGACTTGCTTCTCAGAGTTCCTCCAAAAACTCAGCTCTAATTCCTTTATGAACCATTAAAAGATGATGACCAAGAAAACAAACAAACAGAAATTACAAGCATATTTTCTATACAAAAAAAAAAAAAAAAATTTCCCCTGTCATGGACCAATTTTTTGCAGGAAACTGAAACAAGCAAATATAACAAAATCTGTGTTCATAACATGGCAATATAGTTAATATATACAAATATGTACAGTATAAAAATGCATCAAAGGCATAACTTTTCATCCAAACAAGCTGCAGTGCACAATGAAAGCAGCTTGCCCCCCCCACTCTAAGTATACAGGCAATATATTCTATACAGCATGCACTTGTTACAAAATTAGTGCATAAGCACTGAAACATTCTACAGATAAAGTCACCATGAGTCCTCTTGGAAAGGAGTCTCATTTGTGTTGTGTGTTTAATCTTTCCTTTTTGCCATTTGTAGTATATACATTTTTTTTTTTTTTTTAAAGAGAAATGACCTTTTGATTCCTTATTTTTAAATTTTTTTTTTTAAACAAAATTCTAGACCTAACACCGCGGGTCACAGATGTAACCTGAAGATGCTGCCAATAACAAACATACTACATACCACAAGCGCTGGGGCAGAGCAAAACTGTCAGATTTACTATTCCGGCCAACTATGCTCGATTATTTAAAATGGGGGTGGATCTCACGACTCCTGCTGACACATTCAAGATAATAAAAACCAAAAGAAATGTACAGAAAAAAAAAAAACCCAACACAACAAAGGATCAATAAGTGGTGCCTGAGCACTAGGCAAAGTTGTACCAGAGACATGACACTGAAGTACCCTGAGCCAAATAAGAACTGTTTAGCTTGTCAGCTTTTGCAACCTGTATTGCACATTCCAGCATTTGCTGCATTATAAAGCCAAAATACTGCATTGTACGTCCTGAAGATACCTGCTGTTTCACTTGGTGCCAACAGTGCCCAGCTGCTACCTCAGCTGCAGAAGTGTTGCCTGGTTATAAATAGATGCACACACACACACACACACACACACATATATATAGTGTGCTGGTGTATGCACTAATATATGAATGTATATAGGGGGTGGATATCTGTATATAGCTGCATATCTGCCTAGATATACACAGCTGTGTATTTATTTATTATTTTACATGGAGCAGTTAGCAGTGCACATAGCCCATATAAATCTTCCACATTTGAGACAGCTGCGCGGATGGGTCAGTACTGCGAGTGCATCCCTCACCTGGGGCTGATGCCCGCGTGGGGATGCGGCTTTCAAGGGAAAGCATTCCTTGCACTTAATGTAGCTGCATTTTTGCAAGATGCTATTTTCATTTTCTTTTTAAAATATTGATCTTTTTTTTTTTTTCCCTGCTATCTCATCTAAGAAGTCTAATGAAAGAATTTGTTGTCTTTACTTAGATCAAAAAAGAAAAAAAAAGTTTGCTCAGCTAGATGGTATGAGCTCAAGTGGAGATGTACGACCTGCTGGGATTAGTATTTAATCTGTTGTCTCAAACAGGGCTTTTTACAAAGGCCTGAAGACATTTCACGAGCTGAGAGTGATGATGAACTGGAAGTTTATTACTCTGCAGTTAAGTCCAATGGTACAGCTATTTCACTTTTAAAAATACTCTCCAAGAAAATATTGTACAGACACTTTGGTACAAGAAACAACAGTGTCATCTTAAACTTTATCTAGTCTTCACATTTTTGCCGGCATAGTTCAAACAAAAAATGACCACTAGTGTAGACTGGAGTATACCGGGACAAAAGTGCTTGCACTGGTATAAAAGCGGTCCAGCAAAGCCAAATAAGCTGTACCAGTATAAAGTGCTTTATAGCGATACAACTGTTTTTACATCAGGACTTTTACCAGCATAGTCACATCAATAACAAAGTTTTGCAATCACTTCCCTGACAGAACTATAAAACTTCTGAAGTGCAGAATGTGCCTTAGATTTAATCTGTGCAGAGCTAGAGACTGTTTGCTGAAGTTGTTTTCCAAACCATCTAAACACGTTAGGAATCCAAGGTTAGGACCGCGAGGACAGTGCCTGGAGCTGTGCAGGCAAAGGGTAAACAGACTGAATTCGAAGGAGTAGTTCTGGACTTGCACCAGAATAAATGGATTCAGAATCTGGCTTCTGCTTTTTAGAAGCTGGCATAAATAAAGCTGAAGGCTGAAATGAAATTGGAGGGAGGCAGTTGCAGGGAAGATTAGGAACGTGCGGGTGGGGTGCGGGATGCACACCCCCTCCCTGGGCTTTTACGCTTGGCACGTGTTTGTTTGCAAAGGTATGTTTCCTTCTGGTATCACTGCAAACCCACTATTTCTATTTTTTTATTCTTTCATTTTCCTTCAAGAGAATAAAAATCCTAAATTTTGTGTGCTTGTGTGAAGTCAACCACTGCAGGAAATATTTAAAAAAAAAAAAAAAAAAAAGAAGAAAAAAAAATATCTAGGAAGCATTTCTGTCTGGAATCACTACCTGAAGGGCCATCCACAGAAAGACATCTTGATTCCAGGTGCAGTCTGTAGTTTAATGAAAGGTGAACTGAAATCTGCCTTTAGCTGCATATCATCTATTCTTGAGTTACAAGTTTCAAAACATTATGTTTGCTGTGGTCCAACCTGTCCTATCTAAACAAGGCTCAGCTCACACCTACCAATGTCCAGCTCAAACTCTTCAGCACCATTACTGAACACTTTTAGTGAGATTCAATAACCTTGTCTTGATCATTCTCAACCGGAGACAGCGATGGTTTGGCAAAAAAGAAAGTTGCAACCTGTGGGATAAATTGTGAGGAGGAGCAGAAAAACGGAGCCAGCAGAGCCACCGTGTCACTGTCCCTGCTGTGACTTTGGAACTCAAAGAGAAGCTGCGCTGAGGTCTCCTCTTGGGTGGCCAGTAATCGGGAATTACAACTCTATGTAGCTCCTAAGCAGTTTCCTAGGAGCAAAAATAATACATCAGGTTGTACTGTAAGAAGATGGGCACATACCAGCAGCGCTTTTTCAAAATATATCGAGGTGGTTATATCAGCGCTCTTGCTTGGGGACAGATGGCCTTTGAAGCCTGCTGTAATTGCAACGTATTGATCTGCAATCTGTGATCAATACTGTCTTTATAGAGAGAATTTTAAATATAAATTGCATCGTATATCTGTTTGTGAAGACAAAAGCCCTGTGTGATGGAGATCCACCTCCGCCTGGCTGAGGCATTCTCCAGCCCAAGAGATACGATGGTGAGTGGAGCGGGGACGGGGACGGTGGCCTCAACCCAGCCTGGCCTCGGGCACTGAAAAGGGTCATTTCCTCGCTGGGAGGAAATCTCTACCAAAAATTAGGTTGCCATCTTTCATTCCCTTGTGTTTTGTCAACAGGATTACAAGATAACATTCACAGCAAGACCAACCGAGGGCTGACCAGAGCTGCTGTGTTTGAGCCAGAGCAGCGCCGTGGGGGCAGGATCCGGCCGTCAGTACTTAACAGAGAGCAACACTGCAGAAAGCAAATCTCCCCTTGGTATCTCTCACCCAGAGGCTGCCCTGGGCCAAAATGCTCTTACTTTTGTACTTTTTTGATCATCGAGGGCGGCTTGCTTTCTGTGCAAAGCCTGCACGGACACTTCCCAGTGGAAATATCCCCTTTTATTTTAGGAACTGAACTGTGGGCATAAATCAGTCAATAAATATGGCACTTTATCTAAACACGATTAAGGGGAAAAAAAAGACAAAAAATTAGAGAAACAATCCTTGCCATCTGAATGTGTGAGAGTTGACTCAATGAACCTGTAAAACTGGCTTGGAAGGCTTCAACCCCAATCGTGCTAATATATAATTATTGATTCTTAAAATGACTTCTTATATCCCCCATGATGTCTAAAAAAGCTAGAGGGGTCAATCTTGTAAATACTTTTACAAGTAGGTAATAAAACCCATGATGAAGTTGCATTGACAAGTAATTACTGGGCAGGTTTGTTAACGGATTCTCAAAGATTTTTTTTTAAACCAACAATTATTATTGTACTAATGACAGCCATTTTTAAATTTAACCGTCCTTCTCCCTCTCAGCTTAAACAATAACGGCCTGGAAAAAGCATCTGAGACTGATCCACTGGAATTCTCATGTATTAGGCCCCAAAGAGATGCTAATTATGTCTCCTTCTTTTAAAATAAAACCTTATTTTTTTTTTTTTAGGGTGATACGACGTATTTTGCCACGGATGGTGGCACGAAGAGAGCTATGGTTTCTGAATAAATCTCTCAAAGCAGTGTATAAGGGTAACAATTCTTACTGCTTTATTGCTGTGCAAGAGCATAAACAGCTTGGATATGTGGTGTATCAATATGCCACTTGTTAATAAGCAAGGACGTGAATCATAAATATTCGTCTGTTTGATCACCAGGCTTTTAATTAATGTTTTGATGATCTCCAATAAGAATAAAAGTCAGAACGATAGATATTGAGTAGATACGACAGAGAAAAGATGCAATGATTTTCTGTGTTACCTGATTTATATGACAGATAAACTATCAACTCATCCAGCTTTGTACAGAGAAAGAGAGAGGAGAGATGTACATTTTCTTTTTTTTATACCATATTGTAAAAAAACCCTCACTTAATTCAAATATGTACCTAAAATGTTCCCAGAGGACAGCCAGGCAGGCAAAATAATCAAGGTTTAGCACTGTGTAATAAAGGTTTGTGGCCAGATTTCAAATGAAGGAGCTGTTCCTGCACTTGCCTGTGCTGGAGTGAAGCTTCCTGAGCCAGACAGGCTGCTGGGCTGGCCAGACCTCCCTTGGGGGGACCCGCCACCCCAAAAACCCCAAGGGAGGTTCTCAGCTCCGGGGTCCCAGTGCTGGCACAGCTGGTGCTGGGGCGGCCGATGGTGGGACTGTGGTTCCAATCATCACCATGAGCCTGCTGCTCGCCGGCCATGGAGCACCAGGAAAGCCTCTTTCTGCCCAAACCGAGCAGCCAGTGCCCCAAGGAGCCCCAGCCCTGGGTGCCACGGGTTGGCAGGGGCCATTGGGCCACCCTCTCATGGGAAGAGGTCTCCTTGCTCCTGGCAGAGATGCCCATTGACATCTGCGTGGCTTGGCCATGGCCACAAAAAAGCAAAATGTTTGTCACGGAGGGCTTATTCCAAAGGAGAAGCAAAACACCCAGCTGCAACTGGGTGCAGGATCAGGGCCATCAGTCAGTGAGAATTTCACCCATTGGATGTCACAATAAGCCAAATATTTTTTCTAGAGCATCCAAAAGCTTGGGGAAAGGAGCGGGGCTGGAGACACGCATGTGGTTTCTCCCAGGTGGCATTTTACCCTGGTGATCGCTGCCTTTGGGTCCATGCCGCAGGACCCACCCTGTGTAACTTCACTTAATAACTCTGAACTGGGCTGTGCAATTGAACAGCTTCTGCGGAGCTCGATGCTAATGCATTGATTTTGCTTTAATAGAATTTTGTTGTCAATGGCCAGTGCTCAGCACGGCGCAGGCTTCAATCTTAACCCATCTGAAGGCTCTGCTCGTTTCCAGTTGAGCTCCGTTCATTTCCAGTTGAATAGGTTAAGCAAAGACAGACCTCACTGTTCTCAATTCACTTTATGATCCTCCCATCATAAAAAATAATATCAGCACCTTGCTTTTCATGTCAGAACTACATTTGAGCTGCTATTCCCTATGCCCATGAGTAAATCCCATAAAAGCCGCCCCGTTGTACTGTCGCTATTTTTCCTTGTGGATGATTGATTGATGGATGAGTGCTGACACTTCAATGAAGCTATTTCGACTGCCATCTCAATCCGATGATGTGAGGGGTATATTTTCTGTCCATGCCTCATTACTTCAGAATGACATTCCTGGAACTTCATTTACTTTTTCCCTCCTTCCCTCAAGCGCCATATTTTTTCCCATCTAGGTTATGCATGCCATAAAAAAAGCAATTTGCTATTATATGTGGCATAAGGGCAACACTTTCCCTAGGAGGTAAATAAGAAGGGCTTTTTTTCTCCTCCACGCTGAGTTTAGGGATCATGTCAAAATTTCCCCAACAATGCCAAAACAGGCCCTTCTGCACAAGCCACAGGGAACGTGGTAAACATATTTAGTCTGATTTTGTGAATGCTGCACTTCAATTATATCCTTGAATGTCAAAATAAAACAATAGCAAAAGACACCCTAAAGCCTTCTCTTATTTGAGAAGGATCCTCTCCTCAACTTGTGCCTCGCATACTTTGAATATTTCATTTGCAACGGAGTAGCAATTTACAACTTGATCCAGACTTATTTTTCCTTTGAGAGTAAGGGAAGTTCATCGTTAAATACAGAGATGGATTTGTCTACTGGAGGTTGCTTTCGCTGCGAGGAAATGCTCGGCGAGAGCAGACAGGGCTGTGCTTGATTTTCCAAGCCGTGCACTAGGTAACGTGAGACTTGTGACATTAGCATATCCTGGAAGATTTTGTGAGTTGACTCGGGACCCGATTTTAATCTGTGTAATACAGTATTCCCGTTAATAATAATGTATAATTAAGACATCCGTTAAAAATCCATAACGTTAATTTAATGGAGAAAATCTAATACAGTTCTATTGGAATTTTTACGTTAAATTAACTTTAACGGGCTTTTAATGGATGTCTTAATTAGATCTCATTATTAACGTGAATATTCCACAAATTAAAATTGGGACCTCAAAGTTTTAATGAAAAAAGTTACAAGCACAAATTTGAAGTTGCCATCTTTGTAGCCCCCTTCTCCCCAGGTCTTGGTTGACTCGAAGACAGCTGTGCTTTCCAGCCCGTCCGTGCTGGCGGTACTAGCCCAGGGGACACGGACCAGATTCTGATCTCATTTACAGTGACATAAATCCAACGTAACTCCATTGATGACAACAGAGAGATTTAGATTTGTACTCACCTAACAGAGAAAAGAATTCTACTTTTATTGTTTTATATCTATATATAGATATTTATATAGTGATATTTATATA
>NW_010112322.1:0-17614 GCF_000699245.1 Pterocles gutturalis
TAAGCAGTCTTTAACCCACGACACTGATTTATTTAATCTAACTTTGTGTACTCTAACTCAAAACATTCCAATAAAATGTGTATAAACAATGTCTAAATATGCATACAATTAATACTTCCTTTTTTTCATAACCCAGAAGTATACTTCTTAAGTGATGCATATATTCTTTATGGTCTTTCTGTTTGTTTGCTTTCGTTTAAAATACTTTTTCCTCTCTTTCAGCTAACTAGTGTTTTAAATCTTTCACTGAGGAATTGAAGTGGCCACTATTGTGAACTCATTTTTACAGTAGTTTTAGTGACCCTAAAACAACAAGCAAACTAAGAAATTTGTATATACCTATGGTACATACCATGGCATGTGGGGGGGTGCAGCAGACGAACTGGAGGCCTGCAAGTGAGCTGCTTTGAAGTAAGTCCTATTGTAGACTGAATAGATTATTCCTATGGTTAAGGTTAAAATGTACTGTCTGCGTTATGGACTATATCTTCCCTCGAAAATAAACAGCGTTTCAATCACTTGGTGCACTGCAAGCATTCTAGTCCTGAGCCCATGCCAACTACAAGGAAAGCAGAACAACCTCTTTCTCATATGTTCTGCTCTTATCTAAAGAACCATTCCAAGTGGACTAATGCCAGAATTTCTACCCTGAGGACTTCTTCAGCACATTCACAGGTGTCTGGCAGACTACAGATTTATGCAGTGGCCCACTCACTGGTTTGGGGTGATCCTCACCACAATGTCTGGCCACCCAGTGGCCAGCATCACCACCACAGTCCCTTATTAATGTCAGATGTAAATGAAGACCTCCGAATGCTGGAAATACCTCCTCCACAGAAAAAGATAAAATTCCCGGATGCTTCTACGTCACATTCTCTCCTGACATTAATGGGAGTGTAAACTAGAGGCTTGCTGCAGTCATATGTCTTTTAGTTGTCTCATCTTGTACATGAGTCCTGACATAGGAAGTGCCTTCTGCAAGGCAGGTATTAACTCTTGTTAGTTACCCGTGGGAAGCCAATTTTCTCTTTTCCCAGAACCCAGAAGCTACTTTCCTGGCCTGCTTCCTTCCTTCCATCCCTGCCAGCACAGAAGACTGCACTGGGAGGACATAATAAACATACATAAATAAATAAACAGGACATAAATAAACAGACAAAAATTATGTCTCTCTAGTGAGTAATCTCTGTATGGTGATGGCCAGATGGTCAGTAATCACAAGGACCTCTCTCCCAGTTCTGCTGCTCCAGTTTTTTCGTCTAAATCCCACTTAATGTTTCTCTTAGCACTCCTACCTGAGGTCAAGAACATCGGTCTGCAAGAGTTAATGTCTCCTTTTCAGGGAACAATCAACAGTTGGTAGAAATGTTACTCCTAAATTAGGAGAACTGCTTCTGAATTAGAGGAGGGTGACATAACACTTCTAAGTGGACTAAAACACAGGCGAGGGAGTGGGGTGGGGGGTTACATGAGCTAAAAGTTAACATTCTTGAGATAATTAAAGCCCACAATCTACTGTCAGAAATTTGCATTATGTTCCTATTTGACTCCTGCCAGATCCTACTGGTTAAATGAGAATTACACCATTAGCTTAGGATCAGGTCCATTGACTTCAGAGAATGTAAGTCCCTGACACGTGACAGTAAGAAGATAAACTTAGAGAACACCAAAAAAGCAAACTAAATGTAAATTAATATCTCCATAATCTTTTAAATATGTATATTTCAATTGCACAAACATTTAAACTATGCTTATTCTCTATGTTAAATTGTCCTGACAGTATAGAGATTATTTGCATTTGAGCCTTTGAGAGAGGAGAGTGCTGATTTGTAATAAAGGAACATACGTTCTGAAATAACTATGTGAGTCATATGATACCAAATAAATAAATTATAATGCGTAAAACCAGTATTAAGTATTCCAAATTTAGTGTGTAATATTTTATGTATTATGATGGAATTGATGTGCATTCTAAAATTACATTCAAAACTGCATGAATTTTCTTTTACAACTGATACTGAGTAAAATTTATTTAAGCTCAACAACCAGCCCAGTAAAACACACAACAAATCCTTTTGTTTTTTAATGACACATCTATTTAATTAACAGTTGTCAAGATCATGTACTTTGCCCATTCCACTGACTGGATTGCATAATTTCTTATATTTCCTCCACCCTCTTGTCAAATAGAGCAAATTAAAACTTTGTGTTCTGCTACTTCATTTTTTTCACGTAGTTATTATGCTCTTGTAGCACATAGAATTTCGTCCTTGTCATCTCTGTTCTTCCGCTAACACTAACCTCTAACCCAGTTTTCCAGTTTGTACCACAAAACTTTCTCTGTTTTTGTCTGATTTACCCAAAGAATTCATTCTGCTAGCCAATCTGTGAAGCTACAACTATTTGTTCCATTAAATCATCGCTTCAGAGACCCCAAAGGAAATTGTCCAGGTGACAATGACTAGGCTGAATAAGAGCTATAGTTCAAGAATTAACCAGATTCAGACCATCAGTCTTAGCACACTACGCACTTAGTTTATCCTTACCCTCCCCCTTCCCTTTTTCCCCATTGACATGCAATACCTCAAATTATTTTGAAAAACAAAGAGTTTTTGTGAAGGAAATATGAAGGAAAGGAAGAGCAAGGAGTTGAATCTACTTTATCAGCTGCAGCAAAGTAAAGGAAAAAATCTGGAAGGGGTTATAATTTTCTGGAAATTCCCCATTCTTGTGAGTGATTAAAACACTTATTTACATAAGATTCAGACACTGTACATTTGTCATGGTTTAAGCTCAGCTGACAATAAGCAACCACACAGTCACTTGCTCACTCCTCCCCCTCCTAGTGGGAAGAGGAGGAGAATGAGAAGGGCATGAAGTACGGGTTGAGGCAAGGACAGGGAGGGATCATTCACCACTTACAGTCACAGGTAAAATAGACTTGACTTGGGGAAACAAAAGAAGACCCAGGGCTGCACCACTCCCTGTCTGGGACTGCTAAGCATCTATGTTTTATCTCAAACAACTCTGGCAGAACATGTATGCAGAGAAGGCTCCAACATGTCTAGGAGCAGCTCAGGAAGAATGTGTTGGAAGAAAATGTTTTTTTTTGTGATTGAACATTAGCAAGTTGTTAACATCATTTTGAGTGATGGGCGCACCTGTTGAGGTGGCGCATGGTTGCTCAGGAGGCTGGGTGTTTTGTCCCTGGCAGGGAACCTGCTGCCCCCCTGCCCCAAAGGCAACCTGGCCCTGAAAGCAACCTTGATACAGGGCTGTTTCCCCCTGCTGAGAGGTGGTTCTGGACAGACTGAGCCATGTAAAAGGTGAAGCATGACCATTTTTCTTTGTTGACCCACCACCCTACAGATGACGATTCTGCCTGAGGTGACACAGGAGCTAAGGGGTGGTGATATCTCTCTGTCACTATCTCTTCTCTCTCTTCCCGCTCCTCACCCTCCCCTGCCTTTCTTCTCTCTCTTCTCTTTCCTACTCTATTTTCTATTTGATTTTGCCTCCAAATGATTAATAAATGTTGTTTCATGCTTCACTCCGGAGAGTTGATAATTGTTATCTGGTGCTTGACCCTGAACGGTGGATTTATAACATTTTTGCAGTTGTTGAGGAAATTAAATAAAATTACATGGTACCGTTCCTCTGAGACATTGTCTGACTCCACCAACTCTGTGGCCCTGTTGAGAAGGGACTGGCAAATCCAGCTGGTGCTCCTTTTCGGGGAACCACAAAAGATTCACCTGCCTCTATCACCTACTGAGTGGGGCAAGACACCCCCTTGATGTGCTGCACCCCTCTTAAATATATTATTCACAGAGACGCTGATGGGCTCTCCCCTGGGCATAGGCAGGTCCAACTTGGAGCTGGGTAAACTTCTAGAAGCTTCTTACAGGAGCCATCACTGTAGCCTGCCAGAACCCCACCACATAAACCCAAAACAATATTTTAGTCAAGTCTTAATGGAAGCCAATGTCTGACATATATGCAGTCTTTTGAACACTGGTACTCAAGTTAGAGTTCAGTAAAAACAGAATTCATTTTTATTCCCAAAGTATTCCCACATTTCTGGTATTTCTTTTCCCAGTTTGTTTCCTTTCTTGTGTTAATTTATCAGTGTATAGTGCTGTTAAATAGAATGGCAAATTGTTTTTGTCTTTTGTTTTTAATGAAACAAGTAATCTAGAAATTACTCAATACTGTGTTTGCATAACTACTTTCCGACTCATTTGGTGCCAATAATTTTCTGCTACCAAAAAAAAAAAAAAAAAAAAAAAAGAAAAAAAAAGAAAGAAACAACGCTTACTGTAATTTTGCTTTATAAAAGGTTTTACTCATTTTCTGTGTTTCTAGTAAATCTCTGATTGGCTATTTATATACAGTCAGAGCAGCTGTGATTGGCTGCACATTCACTTCTGCTTTATTATTTTTCAAATTCACATAATCATATTGTTATCTTAATAAGACAATGCTTTCAATGAAAGTGGAATGGATGCACAACTATACACAAGAGATGGATTTGTAATATAATGCAATCTAAAAATATATATATATGTATATATAAATCCATAGTTATTAAAAGATATTAATAGATTCCAAAGATATTAAAATCTGCCAGATACATGCCCTGGGTTAAGCTGAGACAGAGTTAACTTTCTTCATGATAGCTAGCAAGAAGCTGTGTTTTGGATTTGCGCTAAGAAGACAGCTGATAAAAACTGATGTTTGTGCGGTTGCCAAAGTCTTTCAGCTTCTCTGGCTGTCCGCAAACAGGAGAAGCTGTGAGGGAGCACAGCCCCAGTTACTAGCCTAGGATTTGATCTTAGGTTCAGGGTTAAGACCCAAAGTGGCCAATAATCTATTCCATAACATACACGTCATGCCCACTATGTAGGTAAGGACCCTCTATTGCCCCTTTTTGATTCATGTCTCTTTTGCTCCAGGTCATCTCTCTTCAGGTGGTCCCTCTCCCAAGGCCTTCTCTCTGCCCCCCAGTCAGCTCTTGGTTTGGGATGCTTGAGCTGTTATCTCCGTTCCGTGAGTGAGGTTTCGGGACTCTCCCTGCTCTAGGATCGTTAGCCAGCAACAGGCTGAGCCTTGGTCATCAGGTGGGGTATCACTGTGTATCACTCATTTGTATATTTTATATATTATTATTTTCAATATTATTGTAGTTTAGTTATTAAATTCTTCTTGTCTCAACCACGAGTCCTTTTTTCCCTTTACCCCTTTAATTCTCTCCCACATCCTCGCCTGGGGGAGGATGGAGAGAACTGGTGTGTGGGTTGGTCCCCAGCCAAGGGCAAACCCATCACAATACATCTGAAGAGTTCTATTCTTCATGCTAAATGTGTTTGAGATTTGCATACAAGTACATAGGCACCTGGCTTCAGAATTCACTTTGAATATTACATCAGGGACCATGCTTGTTAGAGAAAATACTCTGAAAAAATAGTCAATAAGAGGTGAATTCTTCAGTTTTCTGAGAATATTTCTTACAACAAATATTCCCTTAAAATCTTCTGTACTGATAAGAATACTCACCCAATGTATTGGAAGGAGTGGTGTTTCATGATTTGTATAGATAGAGAAGTTATTGTAAAATGTAAAAATTAAATTATGTGAGTTATTTCCTTTGAATTAGAAGTGAAAAATGTTAAGAGATTTTAAAGTATGTGTTGCAGAGGTGCTTTAATTCAGAATTAAATCTAGAATGAATGAGAACATGTATCTTCTAACTGTGAAACTAATAACATGGATTCAATGTATACTGTATAATAATAAAGATATCAATATAATTAAAACCAGTGTAACTAGCTAGTGTTGTTATTAATCAATACAGATTTCTAATTTAAGTGCTCATACATAATTTCATGGACTACTGTTTTCCTGTGCTAGTTATTATACCAGCACATATAGGTACCTTGCTCAAGACATGGAAGAGTAGAACCTCCTGTGTGCTCTGGAGAGTTTTTGCATCTTTCACACTGTACGTTCTTATCTGAGACAATTTTCCAGGTATTCATAATTTCTAAAGCCCATTGCAATAAAACAGGTATAGCTTGTTGGAACTGCTGATGCAGTCATTCAAACTATTTACTTCTAAGCCAAAAAAATTGTAAGTGGACACCTTAAAGAGCTCAAAATCTGCACTCCTTCTCCTTCACATGTTTTATTTATTTATTTACATTTGTAAATTCTATACTCTTCAATTAGTTATTGAAAGGAGAAAGCTTCTCTTAACCTAAGCCACTTTAAAGAAAGGCAAAGAACAGAGGTACCATGAAGATTGTCAGCTTCACAGTGGTCACACCGCAGTTTAACAGACTTTTAATTTGTAAGTAAATTAAGCTAATTGTCAGAAATAGCCACCATTTTGTGGCTATTTCAGTAGGCAGTACTCCAAGGTTCTCAGCAATTCATCTCTCCTGAAGTGTGATTCTCTCAGAGAGAGGGAGCAAATTGTTTGAAGGGCTTTAAGAGTTTCAGCCTGATTGCAGTTCATTCTAGCTGTCTTGTGATCTGCTATGGGGTTTTAAAACAGAATCTCCTATATCAGTCATCTCTTTATCGTTTGGTTTGTGTAAGCAATCAGGCAAGAAAACACAATCAGATTTCATAGGAAAATGTAAATTGCTCAAATAATTGCACAGTGTTTTGTTGTTTTTTTTCCCTATTGCTTCATCAAGGTAGAACTGTTGATGTTAAGAGGTAGATACATTTCAGCTTTGTTTTACTGCATGTCCTTTAAAAATAACAGGAGGTGGAACCTGATTTACATTATTTTGATAACTACTTTATTTTACTACAATGTGTTTTATTATTTCAATTACAATTTTTACAATAGTCATTCAGCAAATACAAGCATATATGTACATTATTTTCTCTTAACAGATAATTAGAGAAATAAACAAAAAACCCCATATGTCCTGAGGCTGTCCTTTTGTCTTCAGGTATATCACTCAAAACTTAGGGCATATCTTGGGAGAAGATTAAGAAAATATAGTTTGAACATTTAATCAAGTATTGTTTTAAGGCAGTGCTTTTAAAATTTATAAAGACCTCTAAGGTATATTTAAGCTCCACATGAATTTTGCAGGAACTCACTAACATTAGGGTATGGTCATAATGACCATAATCTGATGTGTATACAAACCACCAAGTTCCAGTAGAAAGAGTGAATTCAAAGTCTCTCCGTGCAAATGACGTTGAGTTGTTTCCACTTTTGCTAAAGTTGCTTAGATACCTACTAAGCTGTTCTAGTACAAGTCTGGTCATCTCACTGTGTTGCAGTAATATCTTGCCATGCAAGTAAAGCAAAATACCTCTTGCTATGATCAGACTGAATAAACAGTATTTGGCATTTTGGAGGTTCTTATACACACCATAGCAAATCAAACAATGAAAAATTAGCAAGAGGTCTGAAAGTCTGTGCAGTTTTATCAGCTTTTGTTCCCATGTATGGGTCTGTACTCATAGACAGGCCAATTTGTTTCATTTCTGAATCAAGACTGGGGAACATACTGCTTGCCATATGTGTGGCACCTGTGAGCTTGTCTAACTAAACAGCTTAAGCAAAAGCTTTTTAATATGAATTAAAAGTATTATTAACAGACATTTTAAGCATCAGGAACAGAGTCAAAATCCTTATTCCACAAAAGTTTCCGTTAAAGTGCAGGATCTGGATCTAAAATAGTGACACATGAGAATTCATATCTCTCAAAGCATATATTTTAAATTAGGTACTAAAATAAATGATGTTTCACATCCCCAAATAATGCATTAATATATTTTTTAAATAGGTAAATAGAATAGGACTGAAAATATTTAAGCTGGAGAACAAAAAAAAAAAGTAAATATTTTTATTAAAAAAACCCAAACCATTTATTCTTATTCATATAAACCTGAAAATGTTTTGGTTAAAATTAAAGCTGTTGGGAAGGGAAGGGCTGAATTCTAGCTGGAAAGGACCTCCAATGAGGTGACCAACCGGTGACCACTTCAGGGATGACAAAAAGTTAAAGCATGTTATTAAGGGCATTGTCCAAATGCCTTTAAAACACTGACAGACCTGGGGCATTGAGCACCTCTCTAGGAAGCCTGTTCCAGTGTTTGACCACTCACTATGTAAAGAAATGTTTCCTAATGTTAAGTTTGAACCTCCCCTGATTCAGCTTTGAGCCATTCCCAGGCATCTGGCCACAGGATATCAGGGAGAAGAACTCAGCATCTCCCTCTCCACTTCCCCTCTTCAGGAAGCTGTAGAGAGCAAGCCTCCTTTTCTCCAAACTAGACAAATCCAGAGTCCTTAGTTGCCCTTCACAGGACATGCCTTACAGCCCTTCCACCACCTTTGTTGCCCTCCTCTGGACGAGTTCAAGGACCTTCACATAGTTTTTAAATTGTGAGGCCCAGAACTGCACACAGTGTGTAAGGTGAGGCTACACCAACACTAAACACAGTGGGATAATCACCTCTTCTGACTGGCTGGTTCTGCTGTATTTGATGCAACCCGGGATGCAGTTTGCCCTCTTGGCTGCGAGAGCACACTGCTGACTTGTATTGAGCCTGCTGTTGCCCAGCATGCCCAGATCCCTTTCTACAGTGTTGCTCTTACCATTTTCCCACATAGACAGACAAAATATTTTGGCAAGAAAGATTAGAGCAGCACCACTTTCTACATCTGAATTTCTGACTGAAAATCCAAGTTTAGGCTGCAGTGAAATTAGGTGTAATTTTCATTCCCATCAGAAAGTGTTATCTTTATGAACTCTGAAAGAAAGACAAACACAGCCTTTTTGGATAGTCAGTGTAATATTGAGGATGTTGAAAAAGCAATGATATCTTCCACGGTTTTCATGTCGTTTACATTATGTACTGACAAGAAAGACAATTTTTAAACCAAGAGTTTCATGTCTTTTTGATGCTTTTTACTACCAGTTTGGTAACTAATGCTACTTTAATCTTTTCTCCTTTGCTCTTCAGCAGCTGTGTCACTGCTGTAGTGCTTTTTGCTTCCTTTCTTTCTCCCTTCTACCTTCTGTTCTAAAGCAGGGATAATAGATGTTATTTCAGTGTAAGAAAAAGCCTACCTGAAAACCTCAAATACATTTGCATTTCAGTAAACCCTGTATATAAAAGTCCCTAATTATAAAGCACACTGAAGTAATTAAATTAGGAGTGCTACAATAGAGATAGTAGCAGAAGTAACTTGGGTGGGAACATTTTGGGTAGTGAGATTTTTCATACTTTTTTGTGCCTCTGTTGCTAACAGAATATGTGTTAATTAGCATTCTCTTTATATGATAGACTCTCCACGTGCATTTGATGGAGACAGAGACCAAGGCCCTCCTTTAGTTTCTTTTACTTGTAGTGAGATAGCACATATACTGATGCAGATTAAGAGATAAATTACTTTTCAGAAAAACACAGCTGAAATTCCTGTTATAATTGTCAGTGCAAATACTAACACAGAGCATAGACCCAGGACCCAGAGTAAATTTCTTCTGGGATCCATGATGTGCTCTGTCTGATTTGCCTTTTCAAAAGAAAACATTGTCTCTGTCTAAAGCAGACTAGAGAAATGGGGAATGATCTTTTGTCTATGCTGTGCCAACATCAGAAAGGAAAGAAATTCAAAGCACATTGGGCAGCAGCTGCGGTCCAATGGCTTCTCCAAAAGGGCAGCTTCCAAATAGTGTTGCGGGAAAAAAGCTTTAGCCCTGCATCCAGGGTGACCTTATTGCGGCCTTCCAGTGCTTGAAGGGAGCCTATAGACAGGAGGGGGGGCGACTGATTACATGGGATGATAGTGACAGGACGAGGGGGAATGGTTTTAAACTAAGAGAGGGGAGATTTAGGTTGGATATATTAGGTGGAAATTTTTCACTCAGAGGGTGATGAGGCACTGGAACAGGTTGCCCAGAGAAGCTGTGGATGCCCCATCCCTGGAGGGGTTCAAGGCCAGGCTGGATGGGGCCCTGGGCAGCCTGCTCTAGTGGTTGGTAACCCTGCCCACAGCAGGGGGGTTGAAGCTAGATGACCTTTAAGGTCCTTTTCAACCCAGGCCATTCTATGATTCTATGATTCTATGATTCTATGATCTAGGAAAGCTACAGTAAAGATTAAAATATTTCTATAATTTTAGAAGGCTGACCAAAGCCCTGGGCTCTTGACGTACTGCTGTGGAGAGTCCTAGAGGCCACAATAAATCCACTGAAATCAGAGCAAGTGAAGGTGCTTTCCGGAGTGTCCTAAGTTTCCTTCAACTTAGTTGTACCCCAGGGCCATCAAACACGTTTTGTGGAAAGGGCTGAATCCTACCTTGAGTTATGGACTATTAGCTTGTATAGATGTTCAGGACTGCATTCCCTTCTCCTGAGCAAAGTTCACACTGCCCTCACCAGCTGGTACCAACCTATATTGGAAAGACAATAAATATCTTATGTAATAAATAACCTTAATATTCTCTTAACTTTACTAGTCCGTTGTCATTATATACAGCATGGGAAAGTCTGTTCGTCAGGCCCACGGACATTTCAGTTTCTGTTTCTCTCTCGTTCTTTTTTTCTGATTTCTTACGTTGCTTTTCTGCATGCTGTTCTGCTCTTTCCTCTGTATTTTTATCACTTCAGCATCTCCAGGGAGTGGAATGTGACATTAAAAATATCATCCAGATTCACAAACAACACTCCAAAGAACAGTGAGGCAGTTCACACCTTAGTGAATAAATCCATCTGCAAATTTCTTCCTAAGTTTACATTCAGTTCACATTTATTTCATTTCACAGTGGTGAGGGTTTGATATATACTTGTCTTTTAAAAAAATGAAAGATGAAATCCCTAGTGATCTGAATATATACTGAATAGCAAAAAAAAAAAAAAAAAATGTACACAGACCCAACCTATTCACCTAGATCCACCAACAGCAAACCTTGTTAAACGTCAACTTAATAACCTGTGGGAGTCTCTGTATGTGACATATTTAAGTAAAAAGGCTTTCAATAATAGCATGGAGAAACTCAATGAGATTGGATTCCTCCTTACTTCTTTGAAAACTTCAGCCAAAACCAAATCCAAACCAACCTTATTCCCCCAAAGCCTCCTAAAAAAACCACATACAAACAAAAAAAAAATCTCACATCTACCATCTGTACATACTTGTTTATGCTCCTGAATTAAACAAGCAAAATAACTGTGGCAAGGAATCACTGGCTCTCAGCTGGATGCTGTGCCACCAATGGAGAGCAGAGTGCAAATTTCATACACTTGAGGATGTTTTTCATCTGGTGACTCAATATTTTTCCAAAATTACACCTACAGAAATTCCAAGTCATAATTTTCCTTTGTTATTAAAAATATTAATTGTCAGGGGAAACTTTCTTGTTTTTTTTCCCTTATGGGGTTTTCTTTTGTTTGTTTTTTTTTTGTTTGTTTGTTTGTTTTGGATTTTTTTATTGCAGTCCTCTGACACTGCTTTCCTGAACACCAGATGAAGGAAATCCTGCTATTTCACAGTTTGAAAAAGTTAAAGGAAAAATTATTCCTTTACTTTTTTCTGGATTGCTATTTTTGTTCAGTGCTCCTTTCCCAGATAGTCTTTCTGTGAATTCAGTTGCTGTTTTGCTTTTCATTGATGTGCAACTGATAACTTGCTGGACATCTCCCAGGCTTTGTCTCTGTGCTCCATTCTCAGCCCTTTGTTTCATGACAGTTATTTTTCTCTTTTTGCTGGCAGGGTTTGCTTGTCCTCTGCAGTGGCCGTTTGCAGCCAGCTCTAATCTGACCAGAGCATGCACATGTGTTCTTCAGGGACTTCATGGACTCCTCTCAACTAGCACCATGTTGCCACCTGCTCAAAACACTTTCTGATGGGGGCTCCAACTGCAGCTTTTTCTGCATTGTGCTGGCATTTCCCTTCCTGCTATGTCAAATTGTACATTTATTTATTTTTTTTTTTCAATCTAATATTCACTGAATCTTTTGGTTAGTAACAGATTACCAAAGAGACATAACAGGTCAACTTATCTCCACTTTCTGATATAGATATTGCTGGATCCTCTTAGGATATTTTTGCACAAAGTTCTTCCATTCTTTCAATGACAGGTCCTTATAAATGACAACTTAAAGTTTATTCACATTCTAATTGAGATAAGTCTCTAATCATGCATGGTCTGATTGCTCCCTTTGACTTTGCTTTTTGCGTGGTCAGTAGAATTCCTTTTATTTTTTGTTTCTTCAGTGTAATGTGTGACAACTTTGCACATGATTAGGACTCTAGACAAGATTTCTTACTATAATATAAGGAACAGAGGAGAAATGGACTCAGCATGAATGGAAACTGAAACTTTCAAATGTCTGGGTTTAAATTAAAAAGAAGTAAATTTTGTTTCCAATCATATTAATGTGTTTCTTTTAATCCATGTGACATTGCAAGTTTTAATACTATTTTCTTTATGTTGGTTTTACATGTAATGAAATGTAATGAAGAGGTCTAAACCTAAAATTTTGGTTTAAAATTTGAAGAGGAAATATCTCAGCATTTCCAAAATGGAAACCTTTTGTTTAAAAATATTCAAATTATATGTCTTGCAGTTTGAAATGGTTTATTTTTATTTTGTCCAAATTATTTATAAATTTTTATTGCTTTAACTCCCCAAGAAAATAAGTATTTATACCAAGTTCACTATTCATTAAACTTTCCACAGATCTACTAGAGAATAATACAGGAAAATATAATCATCTGTCACAAACCATATGCTGTTTAAACACTTCTGTTTACAATAGACCTGGAAATATAGATTTCTTTTTCAAAATCAGTTGTATTAACATTCTAGAATGCAACAAAGTTTTATAGGTTTTGGTTATATAAAATGTCCTATTCAAAGCAGTGCTAGTCCTTCATTCTTCATGAACAGCTGGTATGACTATGAAAACTTTATTCCATCCAAGAATCACTATGCTAGCAAGAAAAGGCCCTAAAAAAATAAAGGGACCAAAATAATGGTCACGACTGAGAATTTTATTGGCAGTTTCAAGGAAATGTTTTACATCTTATTGACAAACAAGAAATATGTCTTTCCTCCAAAAGAAGAGATTGCCTTTGTGTGATGGGTTTGCCCTTCACTGGGGGCCAACCCACACACCCGTTCACTGAGTCCCCACCGTCACCCAAGGATAGGCGAGAGAATTAAAGGGGTAAACTCATACCCCCCTGCTCACTCAATCCCCCTCTGGCCCCCCCCCCCAAGAAGACAGGGAGAGAATTAAAGGGTTAAAGGGAAAAGAGGACTCATGGGTTGAGATAAGAACAATTTAATAACTAAACTACAATAATATTGAAAGTAATACTATATACAAATATACAAATGAGTGATACACAGTGATACTGCCCCCCCACCCAATGACCAAGGCTCAGCCTGTTCCCGGCTAATAATTCCAGAGCAGCGAGAGTCACGAAACGACACCCACGGAATAAAGATAGCAGTCTGAGCGTCCCAGACCGAGAGGTGACCGAGGTGGGGAAGGGAAAGCCTTGTGAGAGTGACCACCTGGAGAGAGATGACCTGGAGCAAAAGAGATCCAGAACCAAAAGGGACGATCTTCCAGAGGGTCCTCACCTACATAGTGGGCATGACATGTATGTTATGGAATAGGTTATTGGCCACTTTGGGTCTCAATCCTGAACCTAAGATCAAATCCTGGGCTAGTAACTGGGGCTGTGCTCCCTCCCAGCTTCTCAAGTTTGCAGACAGCCAGAGAAGCTGAAAGAACTTGGTAGCCGTGTAAACATCACTTTTTAACAGCTTTCTTTTGAGCACAAATCCAAAACACAGCTTCTTGCTAGCTATCATGAAGAAAGTTAACTCTGTCTCAGCTTAACCCAGGACAGCACTTAAGTTTGACCCACAGTGAAGCTTGCTGGCTGGAATTCCATTGTGCAGCTCTTCAGGTGCTCTACTGCTGACCTGTGATCCTTCTCCAGGTGCTGGGCATCAGTTGCTGGCACTGGCAATAAACTAGTAGGAGTGGGATGGACTGAGGTTTCCCTTCCACAGCAACTTTACCTTTAAGCCCTCTTCACCAGCTTGGCAAGCCTATGACTGAAGATTCTCTTCCCCTTCTGTGACAGATGGACCCCGTCAGGCCCCAGTACAGCAGGCTTCTCAAAGCAAGTCCCATAATCTAAGTAGCCAAACCCCTGGCTGTGGCACCACTCCTGTAACCATTTATTGACTTGCCAGATTCGAGTGGCCCTTTCAAACACCGTCCCTTTAACCAGGATGACTGATGACAAAACTACCTTTGTTCCAAAGTTCCTTGCTGCCTCTCCCAGGGCTTCTTGATATTCTTCCTCGTGGCTGTATCACTAGTGCCCACATGAAAAAAAACATCAGCAGGTAATAGTCAGTGGGCTGTACAAGGCTTGGTAGTATCTTGGTTACATCTCTGATACAAGTCCCTGGTAGGCAGCACACCTTTCTAGAGGATGGATCAGGTTGGCAAACGGGTGCCTCTATACCTCTCAGAAGAAAGTCACCTGCTGTCACCTGTTGCCTTTTGTTAGTTGCACAGGTTGTTACACCAGGAGCAAATTGAGCTGCCTTACTGAGCTCCAGCTTCTCTCCTCGTGTGATGAGTCTCTCCTCTTCAGTCTGCAGAGCAGTGAAGCAATTCTGGAAGGGCACCTCAGGCTTTGGGGGAAGCCTCTTCCTCCTGCTGGTCCTTGCCTTTGCAAGCGTCCATTCTTCTGCATTTATTGTCTTCCCTCTCTTCTACATTACTGGCCCCCCTGTCTTCTGTGTGTGCATTTGGGGGTGTTTTGGGGTGTTTAGCTGTGGGCTAACGTGTGGTCCCACGTGTACCACATGGCCTCCCTGATGCACCACAGCCTTCCAACTGCCTCCTGCAGCTCAGCAACCTGCTGCAGAAGGTCCTCCACTTGGGCACACCTTTTGTAGGCAGGTCACCCACCTGTCCCTGCCCCAAGAGAAAGGTCAAGGCACCTCCTGTAGTCCAAGGTCTGCATGGCAGCCTCTCTCGTCTGCAGCTCCCTCTGGGTGGAGGCATTGGCAACCGCTGGGGCAGATAGTGCAGACCACCCACCCAGAGCCGCAGCCTTTGCTCTCAGACAATTGCCCCCCATTCTGCCTTGAGGGTCAGGTAGGATGAATGACCTTGACCTGTGCAGATGGTCACAGAACAGTGACCAGCTGCTGGGTTCTGTGTACCTCAAGCCTCCTACTTGGCCAGTGGATTTCCCCTCCTTCAAAGAGGCTCCCTCCCTGCACACTCTCCCACATCAACTGCCACACAAACTGCCATGCCATGCTCTGGCTGACCCTGTTTGCCTGTCCTGTTCACAGCACTCCTGGTTGCTGGCGTTCCCCAGGGCTGCCTTTGGTGGCAGTGAGGGGTGGCTGCTGTTACTCCTGGCCCCACCCATGCCTCGTCAGCTGCCCTCAAGAGAGCAACTGGCTCCTGGCAGGTCTCTGCACTCCCCTGGGGTTTCCCTGGCTCAGGAAACCCCTCCTTTATGCCATGATCCCCTGCTCTGCTGCGGGATGTGCCTGCACTGGAGCTGATCACTCTGTGAGTGACCTTCGGCAGGTGCACCTTCAGGAAGCTTTCAGATGACACCAAGCTTAGTGGTGCAGCTGATGCACTCAGGGTAAGGGATGTAGTTCAGAGGGACTTTGACAGGCCTGAGGAGTGCAAAATTTATGAAGTTCAACAAGGCCATGTGCAAGATTCTGTATGTGGGTTGGGGCAACCTCTGGTATCAATACAAACTAGGAGATTAAGGGATTTGGAGAGGTCTGCAGAGAATGACTTGGGGATTCTAGTCATTGAAAAAATGTACATGAGTGGGAAATGTGCTCTTGCAGCCCAGTAAACCAATTATATCCTGGGCTGCATAAAAAGAAGCATGGCCAGAAGGTCGAGGGAGGTGATTCTCCCTTCTGCTCCACTCTAGCGAGATCTCACCTGGAGTTTGTGCCCAGCTCTGGGGTCCCCAGTACCAGAAACACATCAACTTGTTAGAGCAGGTCCAGAAGAGGGCTCTGAAAATGATCAGGGGGGTGGAACACTTCTCTTATGGAGAGAGGCTGTTAGAGTTGGTGTTGTGCAGCCTGGAGAAGAGAGGGCTCTGGGGAGACCTTATTGTGACCTTTCAATATATAAAAGGGGCTTATAAGAAAGACAGCAAGAGACTTCTTACCAAAGCCTGTCGTGACGGGACAAGGGGTAATGGTTTTGAACTGAATTAGGATAGATTTAGATTGAACATAAGAAAGAAATGTTTTACAGTGAGGGTGGTGAGACATAAGAACAGGTTGCCTAGAGAAGTTGTGGATGCCTCATCGCTGACAATTCTCAAGACCAAATCAGATGGGGCTTTAAGCAACCTGATCTAGCAAAAGATGTCCTAGCTCACAACAGGAGCGTTGAACTAGTTGATCTTTGAAGGTGCCTTCCAAACCAAAAAATTCTATGAGTCTTTGATTCTATGATTGTATGCACTTGCTGTGCATACAGTCGGAGTTTTCAGCTGTGAAGGCATGTGTAGTTAAGATAGAGAGTGAAAGCACAATGTACATGTTAATACAGCATTGGTTTAGATTCATCACCACCCTACCCACCCTGCTGGACATAATTTCAGGAATTTCAGGAAGATGTCCTGTGACTGCCTGCATGTGCTTGCTTAGAAAAGAGATTGTTTCTGATATGTGTTACGTAGACTGAGGCATTTTATCTGTGTCCCACGGTGAATTCTAATGAGGCATTCTGCACACACAGGGCGTGATTTTTATTTGTGCATCATCCCTGTTAATAACAGCATCTAATAAAGACATCCATTAAAAGTCTATGATGTTAATGTAATGGAAAAATTCCAATAGAACTCCATTAGGCTCTCCCTGTTAAACATTACACAATTTTATCAAATGCCTTAATTAGATGTTGTTATTGAAAAGAATACTGTATAACTAAAACTGGTTATTATTTAAAATGGAGAGTGGTACTCTTGAATGCTAGTACTTAAATTGTAATGAATTATAGATATTTGTAAGTGTTCTGTGATTGGTTATCATATGGCTGGCAAACAGGATTCATTTCTGGATGAAGAGAAATAGATGAGTTCATAGAAAATAAATTCAACATGTAGGAGGGTACATTTACTTAAAGAAATCAGTTTTTAGTTCTCTGGGAAAAAAATATGTATTTATTAATAAAATTACCTACATCTGATCTTAGATTCAGACAGGTTTTAAATTACTGTACAGCTCTGAGTTACCAAACTATGTTAGTGTATTAATGTATTGTTTATGATGGTATTGAGATTAAGCATTTGTAATACCTGAAGGTGGTTCAATATGGGCAAATATGCTGGCAGGAGTGGAGTAGCAATTTTTTTTTCTTCTATTTTAATTTGAATTTTCTTTATTCAGTTAGTGAAACAAACAGAATGTTGTAATTGTGTATACACCAATGTTATGAGGAGATAGGAATATAAGATGGTATAAGAAGAAAATAACATTTTTAAAAAGAAAAATACTGCAAAACAGCTGTAGTATCATAGTAAAAACTAAGAAGAAACAGAG
>NW_010112323.1:0-447 GCF_000699245.1 Pterocles gutturalis
GGGACCGACTGCCCTGTTCCTGCCTGGGAGAGGGGCCCCAGGGCAGAGGTGCTGTGCAGCCAGCAGGCACACTGTCAGTGGTATAAAAAAAGGTTTGGTTTGGCTTTAAAAAACAGAAACAAAACAAAAAACAGGAAAGAAAATTTAAGGTGAACGGTCCGCCTCCAGTCCCCAGAAAAACAGCCACCGCACCACAAACCCTGGCTGCGAGCAGGAAGAAACTCAAAACAGGACAATTAAAACTGAAGTAAGAATAAATTAAAAACACCCAGTTGTGACTCACGATGCCTTCTCCCTGAGGACAGCAAAACAGACACAAAAATACTCCAGAAAAACACAAAGAGGCTTTTTTCTTCCCTTGAGCAAAGGTAGAAGTGCTGCTGTAGTGCAGCTCCTGCGCTGCAGGATTTTGTGGGGCTCTGTGCCCGGGGAGGAATCTCACCCCGA
>NW_010112323.1:674-4641 GCF_000699245.1 Pterocles gutturalis
GAGACAAACCTCCAGCCTAAAAATCCTCCCTCTAGTAAATCCTATGCAGGGTGACTCCACAGCAGAAATAGGGACCTGGGTCAAAAGCCGGGTTTAATTCTAATTTAATTCTATAGAAAATTGTTCTCCTCCCACCCACGCTGGCAGCCCAGGGGAATGGACGCTCCTCTCTAAAAGCATCCTTGCAATAAAAATCCAATTCCTGCAACAGCCTCTTCCCCTCACTGCCTCCCCTCTGCTGCTGCGACGGGATCGGGTTGTGCTCAGTCACTGCAAGGGAATTTGCTCTGTGCATTATTCCCCAAGCACCATTTCCCAGAAAATCGTTCCTAATAAGTAGATCTCTGTCTCAATAGCAATTTTGTCCTGATGAAATAACCTCTCCCCGTCAGAGACCGAGGAAACCAGCTGCTTGTATTCAAGCTGCAAGTTTAGGGAGCTTTTAAAAAAAAAAAAAAATTAAAAAAAATGGAACAGGGCAGAAATACATGGCATGGGATAAGAATGAGCGTGCACAGCAGGATTTCTAGCAGTCACACAGAGCTGCTTCTTTGAGCTCTTATTACCCCTTTACGAGTCCCTCAGCAGCAGTTACCGACACCACCATCTCCATCTGCATCCCAGCACTCCATCAATAGCAGAGAGCACTCGGAAGCCCCGAAAGCCCAGGGGAGGGCAGGGGGTACCTCATCCTGCTGCCGTGCAGGGCCAGGGCCTCCTGGTACCGCTGGACACAGTCATCCTGGAAAATCAACAGAACCTTCCTGGCCAGGTGCCCTAAATTCACCCTGAAACCAGAAAAGAGAGACAATTATTATTTCCTTCAACATATGAAAATGAACGTCACAGTTCCCATGGCAGGAGACCTCGAGCTGGCTCCCGGCTGGAGGAAGGGGGACGGGATGCTCAGTGATGGATTTTGCATCAGTGTTATAAGAGAAAACAAAACCTAATGGTGATGGAGAGGAGAGGGAGGTTTTGGGGGGTGTACCCAGGTGGGGTACACCCAACTGGGCTGTCACCCCCCACCAGGAGGCTTCTGAGTTTAAGGCAAATGTCCAAGGTTGGACCAAAGATTAATTAAGATAAAGGAGCTGCCTGTTACATTTCACCATCCCTGGTACATCCTGAAGCGTGTGGTTTATTTCTTGCCCGTGTTAAATTCCCCTGGATTCAGTGGAAACTGAAAGGAGGATTTTTAAAGGCACAAAAGCCATCAGACACTTCACTCCACGGAAAGCTGAGCAGATCTGAAAGCACGGGCAGTTCCTAAATCAGGGCAGGTCCTGGGAAGGGGAGAGGGCTGGGACTTACTTATCCAGCTTGTGGATTTGTTCCTCGTTGTAGCCCAGCCCTGGGGAGGAAAGACAGCGGTCACCACACGTTTTCCTGCCCATAACCCAACAAACGGGCCATGTCACAGCACCCGGAGAGCGCTCAAGGGGCTTCTCAGGGCTGCGGCCCCTGGGATACCATCCTGGCACAGAAATAGCTGCTAAGATCAGCAAACAGAATTTGTTTGTTTTTTTTTTTCACCAGGCGAGTGCAGGGATGTTCCTGGTGCAGCCTCGTGCCCCCAGGGCCACTGTCCCCATCACTTACGCGGACACGTCCTGGCCTTCTTGAACTGCTTGTAGATCAGCTGCATCTTCTCCAGGCAGCACTCGATCTGCCGGATGCTGAAACGGGGACAGGGAGGGAGGCGTGAGGCTCCGCAAGAGGCAGGGTGTGAGGTTGGGGCGAAATTAGCACTTTGGGGTGAAATCAGTACTTTGGGGTGAAATCTGAACAGGCTGTAACAAGGGGACACTGGTGCTGCCCGTGTCTGTGTGCAGGGGCATCACACAATGCTCCATGCCTGTGCACGGGGCTGTTTGCAACGAGGGGCATGCAGCGATGTCTGCTCAACCCGGCTGAGAACAGCAAAGCCTTGGCAGAGATGGCGGTAAAGCTGGCACTACAAACCTTTTGTCTTCATGCACTTCTTGCCCGTGCTTCACCAGTTCAGCCAAAATGCCATCCAACGCCCCTTGGAAGTCAAAGATGTGGTGGGAGCACTGAGTGAGCTCCTCGGAGACCTACAGAAGAGGAGGAGAGGTTGGAGCAGGATGCTCCAAACACTGCCTGCAGCTGAGGATGCTGCCCAGCCCCACACAGAGCCGCCCATGGGGCTCACCCTCTGCAGCCTTGTCTTCACCATGGCCACATCCTTCAGAGCCGGCACCCCGCTGCCTGCGGGAACAGCCTCGTACCTGAATAAAGTAAAAAAAGTAAAAAAAATAAAAAAAAAAAAAAAAAAAGGATTTCTTAAGTGGAATAGAAGCCAGGCAGCAGTTTGCTGGGTACCAGATCTGATCCATAAGATGCAAAGTGCTGATCCGGTAAAAACTTGCGCCCGTTGTGTCCAATTTATTCCAAAATTATTAGTTTCATATCCCCTGGCTTTACGCCAGCTGAGCTGCTGTCTGCCTCCCCGCAGCTGGCACGAGAGGGTAGCTCTGAGCAGTGCTCAGTCAGCAGAAATTCTGATCCAGCCCCGCGCTGGCAGGGAGGGATACGGCAGCAGCATCCATCCAGCTGCAGCATTAGAGCTCTTGGCACTCCAGCCTCGCGCTAATCCGGCTGAAGTCAATGGGAACCATGTGTCGCTATCTCTTTGGATGAAATGGAAATTCAGAGACTTGCTAAATTGGAACGAATAAAATAACAGCAACCCAGCAGCAAACAATTTTCCACTACAACACAACAGAGGAGCAAAATAACCATGGGCTGCTCTAGATAAAACGGGTCCAGCTTTCCCTGGGGCAGCGTGGGGCAGAATGGGTGCGGCGGTCGTGGTGAGGGCTGCCCAGGATTTCTCTATAATTCAGCCACCGGTGAATGCTGCATTAGTGGAGCCTCTTGGTGGAAATAAGAGACATCTCATCACGGGCAGCGTGGTCAGGCGGGATGCTGTCTGGGTGGGAATAAGCGTGATGGGCTGCCAGCCACCCCCCTGTGCTCCCCGTGCTTGGCTCTCCAAGGCTGTTTGCAGGGAGGGGGGTCAGTGATGCCGGCCAGACCCTGCAGGGACCGGGCAGCTGGTGCCATCCTGACTGTTATTTTAACTCTGCTGGCAGCTGATGCCATTCCGCCCGTTATTTTAACTCTGCTGGCAGCAGCATCTCCTCTTCCCTTTGCCACAGCTGACGGCAGCAGCCTGCCTCCTTCTCGCACTCACTCTGTGGCTCATGGGCTGGAACAGACTGAAAGCCCCGGAGCAGGAGCCAGGGAGCGAGGACTAATTCTGGGGAACCAGGGACTGATCATTAAAAACTGAAGCAGCCTCCACACACAGCAAAAAAAAGCTTCTTACCTGACAGCTACCAGCTTATTCCAGGAATTTTACTTATTTCTGATTATTCAGGCACCTTTGAGAGTCCCATATCCCACCTGCCGCAGCCCAGCGCCCGCATCCCCGCGGCTGCCAAGGTCTTCACCTCCGGGAGCTGCAGGCAGGCGAGCACCGAGAGAGCCCCTCTCCTCTGCTCCAGAATCCGCAGGCACTCTGTCTTCAGGTTCCCACTGCCACGAGAGAAAACAGCCCGTCCAACGCACGCTCCCCGGCAGCCCGACCTCCATCCCGGGGCTGGCCGTGCACGGTGAGGGGTTAGGATGGAGCTGGGGGCTCCCCTCTGGCTGCTTGTGGGAAACTGGGGAGGGGGCTGGGTGGATGTGAAATGGGGTCTAGGGGGGGCTCTCGCCCACTGGCCACTGTCCTGCCAGTGCACAAGCTCCTGCCCCGAAGGAAGTGGATGGGACAGTGAGAATGCACAATGGTAATAATGATTAGAATAGTAATAATCATAGTAAGAACAATAAAAATAATAATAATGATGATGATGATGTTTTCACAGCATCTGCTGAACTGAAAAAAGTGACTCCAACTTCTGAAGTGGGGACAGGAGCATCTTCACAACACCAAGAC
>NW_010112323.1:4698-5025 GCF_000699245.1 Pterocles gutturalis
CCCCGGCCGTTGTGCCATGCCCCCTCCCAGTGCCCTGTGGGGATACTGGTGGTCCCACACTCTCTGGAGGTGGCTGGCAAACCCCAGAGGATTTAACCCCTAACACCCACAGCTCTCGATGCGGGATTGGGATGGGTCACCCCCATGTCACCCGCGGTGTCCCCGGCACTCACATCACCCAGTGCAGACCTCTGGCCAGCAGCTCCTGGCAGCGCCGCAGGGCCTGGGCGATCCGCAGGGTCTGGTGCCCGGCGCCCACCGCGCTCTGCAAAGCAAAGGGCACTGCCGGCGTGCGCCTCGGCACCGGGGCTCCCCACCATGCCCAGG
>NW_010112323.1:5167-9631 GCF_000699245.1 Pterocles gutturalis
CGGGGAGCCAGCCCGGAGCCCCCAGCCCTGCAGAGCCAGAGGGGTGCCTCACACCTGCCTAGGCAAACCCCGCAGCCACGCAGGATTTTGGGCACAGGAGCAGCTGCGATGCTGGAGGCTTAGTGCAGCTCTCTGAGATATTTTGGAAATGTGGATGTAGGCATGAACCGCCTGCAAAGCCCAGCGAGGCGGGCAGCTGTGGAGCAACAGCACACGGCAGGGGAAAACTGACCCCAAAACCTCCTTGGGCAGCTGTGGAGCAACAGCACATGGCAGGGGAAAACTGACCCCAAAACCTCCTACAGTGCATTAGAGTCTATTAGTAAAATAATTTAAGCAAATCACCCTTAGGGCACCCCCCCGACATGCCGTGATGCATCTCCAAGCCAGCGGTACTCACGGTCTCTGTATCTGACCCCTACCACGTCCTCTGGCTGCTCAGCGGAGCTCAGCAGGGTCAGAGGGTTGTGCTCTGTGGTTTTGCAGAAATTATGAGCTTGTAGATTAGGATCCATATCATACAGGTGACCTTCAAAAAAATATTCTTGATGGTGAGGGACTATATTTGTTTGTTTGAAGACAGCATCTAAAAACTTGGTGGTACTGAAATGAAAAAGAAACAAAAAGATGGGAAATAGGCAACGGGGCAAGCACTCAGATTTCCATCGCTTTAACAGCCTGGCACCCTCTTCTTGTAACAAAACATCCCAGAGGGTCAGTAGGACCCTTCGGACATCCTCCCTGGGGCTTTCCATGTGCCATACCAGGAGCCAACAGCTCCCAGCTAGTGCACCTCCAGCAAAGGCTGGTTTGAGCCCAGTTTATTTTAACCTGGTTTAATTGCGGTGCAAAGGGAGGAGGCGCTGCCCCGAGGTTCACCTACTGAAACCAGGGACTGAGGCTCCTCAGCTCAGTTCCCAAACTCCCTTTCAACACGGCCTTGGCACCCTTACGTGTTGTAGGAGTGGATGTAGATGCGATGCGAGGAAGCTTGCTGCAAGGAGAAGACGTCGACCACGATCCTGTGCAGAATGTCGTTGGTTTCTGCAAAAAACTGGTCGAATCCCCAGCACTTCTCCTGATCCGCCTCCAGGATATTCGCCAAAATGGGAATCAGCTGGTCCTTCAGCCCCCTGCAGCAGCAAGGGGAGAAGAAGAAGAAGAGATGTTTGCCCAGACTGGCACAACCCTGAGCCATAACTGGGGGGACCCACAGGGCTGGGAGGGCTGCAGCCCCCTCGGAGGGAGCCTCTGCCTGCTCTCACACCCCTTTGTCCCAGCTCTAAAGCAAAGATCTGGTCCGAG
Organism: Pterocles gutturalis; assembly: GCF_000699245.1. Taxonomy (NCBI): domain Eukaryota; kingdom Metazoa; phylum Chordata; class Aves; order Pterocliformes; family Pteroclidae; genus Pterocles; species Pterocles gutturalis. The sequence goes on from NW_010112323.1 coordinate 6,473, forward strand.
AGCTGGGACCTTCACTCATCCGCCTCATTACACCTTCCCACGCTGCCCGAGGTGGGATGCTCACTGCAGCCGCGGTGCCAGGACGTGACACCCGGCTGGGGACACTCACGTGGAGAGCCGGCAGGTGACAGGCAGCTCGTAGCTCCACTCGATGCTCCCGTTCTCCTGCCTCTGCACCCCTGCGATAGCTCCGGGAGGCTTCTCGGTGGTGATTTTATACCTGTTGAAAGGAAATTCCTCGCAGGTGAGATGAGCCCAGCCACCTCCGGGCACAACGTCCCTGGGGTTCAGAAAAAAACGGGCAGAGCGCAGGTGGGCTCGAAAGACACGATTCCCAGAAAGGAAAAAATATCACAGAGGGAAAACACTTCCAGAAACACTCAAAAACTTCCAAGCAAACATTAACCCTGCCTCCTCTCCCAGCTGTTTAGCTGCAAAGGCAGGAGAAGGCATTTTGAGGGCAAACAGGGCACAGATCCTTCACCACACTGCCCATGCACATCCTCCACGGGTGCATGTCAGGGTTTTCTCGGCTAACCAGGATTAAATGAGCAATAACCTACAGCACAGTCCCATGGTGCTGCTGGCACCCACCAAGGCACTGCCAGGTTGTCCCACAGCCCCCAGGGCCACCAGCCACCATCCCTCCTCCCCGCCTCCCCACCGGCCGCAGTACCTACATGATCTCCTTGTTCTTGCGAGGTCCCCCGAAGGGGACGAAGGGGAGGCTGCCGGTGGCAGCGTGGTAGAAGGTGACGCCGATGCTCCAGAGGTCGACGGTGACACCGTACGCCTTCTGCTGCGGCTTGCGCAGGACCGCGCGCTTGTACATGTCGGGGTGCTGCGGGGACGGAGCAGAGATCAGCGCTGCCAACGCGCCCAGCCTTGGATGCTGGGATGGAAAACTGGCTGCTCGCTTTGGCCTCTGCTGCTGATGGTTCCTCCAAAAAAAAAAGTCACCAAAAACTCTACAACAAAAACGCTGAGTCCCCCGCTCTTTGAAAAATGTGGCTGCTTTGAGATTGGGCTCTCCGACACCTTGCCTGGCTGTTGGATGGGGACAAGTTTCCCCCAGGACTCAGCTCCCAGTGCCCACCAGACTGGTGACGTGCTGTGCTTACCAGATATTCCTCTGTCCCGTAGACAGACACAAACTTTTCATCATCATCCAGCTCTCGGGAGGCCCCGAAATCCGTCAGTTTGTAGATGCTCTGCCCGTCCTCGCCCATGAGCCGCATGATGTTCCCGGGTTTGATGTCCCTGTGCACGACGCTGTTCTCCCGGAGGTGGTTCATCCCTGCCACTGGGCACACGGGAAGGGCAGCGTTTGTGCACGGGGCTGGAGCACTTTTCTCCAGAGGGTTTTGTTTAAACACAAGAATGTGAGAAGGGCTGGAAAAGGGACAAGGGCCAGGGCTGGTTGCACTTAAATGGGGACCAGTGCGAGTACTGGAATGGGGAGGCTGAGCGAGCCCACGGCTGGATGCTGCACTTGTGCTGCTCCATCACAGGGCACAGCCGGTTCCCAGAGCTGCTCCCAGGAGCAGATCTGCAAAGGGGAACCCCCGGGCTCCCCCTGAACACACAAACCCACCCGTTGGAGGTGCAATGTCTGACCGACCGCTCAGCCCAGCCCACGCATCCATAGCCCAAGGCTGGTGCCCACAGGGTCCCACCAGCACCATGAGTCCCACCAGCACCGTGGGGTCCCACCGGCACCATGGGGTCCTACTGGCACTGCGGGGTCCCACCAGCACCACAGGGTCCCATTGGCAGTCCCACCAGCACCATGGGGTCCCACCAGCACCACGGGGTCCCATTGGCACTGTGGGGTCCCACTCGCACCGCGGGGTATGCCACCATCACCATGGGGTCCTACCAGCATCATGGGGTCCCACCAGCACCACGGGGTCCCACTGGCACCCCAGCATCCCCATCCTGCAGCATCTAGGTCCCAGGCTGGGCTCATGGCAGCCAGCAGCTGCCCATCCCGGGTGGGGGGCACAGGGACCCCCACACTCACCCACACACTGCAGCACGATGAGGAACTCGGCCTCGGCCAAGCCGAAGGTGTTTGCGGGGTCCTCCAGCTCGTTCAGCTGCCTGCCACTCGAGCAGTACTCCATCACCAGCACCTTCTGCTTGCTGCTGCCCTGCGGCGGGAGCAGCCGTGAGGGCTCAGCAGAGTGCTCAGCATTGCTGCCCAGCCCTGTGTCCCCCCAGACAGCACCAGGTCCCCTCCCTTGGTTGGTGGGTCCCTGGGTTTCTCCTGCTCAGACAAACCAGTGTTGGAGAATGTCCCCACTGAGGGACAACAGGAGGTCACAGCCGTGCTCCAGCCCAGTGACCCAGTGCTACCAGTGCCACCAGTGTCACTGAGGCTTGGTGCGGAGGAGAAGGCAGCCTGGGGCCACTGCACGTCTCCTGTGGCTCAGACCAGCTCCTGGGTCACTGGCAGGGTTCCAAGCTGAGGTCCCACTTACCGTCTCCTCCACAGCAAATAATTTGACAATGTTTTTGTGGTTCAGCTTCCTCAGCATCTCAAACTCTCTCATCTGCACCTCCTGGGGCCGCAGGTAGCTGGCATTGTTAAACACCTTCACAGCAACCAGCTCCCCTGATTTCTGGGAAAAGAGGAAAAAGAGAGAAAGGAAACAGGAGGTGACGCCACCCATGTCCCAGGCATCTCCGTCAGCTCCTGCATCCCGCTCGGGATGCAAACGATGCCGACAGCGTAACGTGTTTTGGAACAGGCTCCCCGCAGCTTTCGCCTTCGACGCCGCAGCAGCAAACCCCGATTATTCGCCTCCTTCCTGTCCCTGGAGCCCACGTGTTACCCGGCAGCGTTTTTGTTGAGCCTCATAAAACGTTTCTCTCCTCCTGCTCTCTGCAGGACAGGGCTGTTCGGCTGATCCCAAACCATCCTGCAAGCCCCTCTCCCGCCCCACGGCCCCACGCCGTGCACAGACTGCTCGCTCCATGCGCTTCAAAGGGCGGCGAGGCGCAGAGGCTCCCTTCCAACCCTGGCAAGTGTTTGCATGAAATATGCAAATCGCCGAGGATGGGGTTTTCAAAACCTCTGGGCATTCCCCGGGAGAACAGCCTCTTCCCCAGTGATGCACGGGAGCGCTAGCAGCCGGCGAGCAGGACCCGGCTGTG
>NW_010112324.1:0-956 GCF_000699245.1 Pterocles gutturalis
CAGGCAGCGCTGCCTCTGCTTTCGAAGAATCGGACGGGCTCTGCTCTGGCCAGGACTGACCTTGTGCCGCAGAAAGGGCTTTATCCCTGCCCGCTCCCACCGCAGCCCTGCTGGGGTTGTGAGCCAGGCTCCGGGGACAGGGGTCTGCTCTTTCCTTCCCCGCTGTGTCAGCCCCAGCACATCAGCTCCTCCATCAGCCCTCCAGTACCCATTCCTGAGCTGATGGATGGACTTGGGTCTCATCCCCTCTGTGTGATGCAGCGTGGGGCAGGGTCCAAGGACTGCCGGTGCTCTGCGCGTTGCCGTGGTGTCACCTCTCTGCTGTGCTCTCCTTGGGCACCGCTCTGCACCTTTCTTCCCTGCCTGAGTTTGTTTTGGGAGCATGTGTGGGCCTTGTAGGAAGGAGTGATGCTGGAGCCAGGGTGTGTTGTAGCCCCCCACAGCCCCTTCCTCCTTACAAATCCCCCACTGCATCGGGGGATAGTCCCAGGGTCGGGGTGAAGCAGCGCAGCAGCCCTGCCAGACCACACATCCCCCCAGGAGCACTTCATGCACAGCGGAGCATCTTTGCATGTCTAAAGCAGGAATTTCCCTCCCAGATCTCTCTTGCCCGAGGGGCGGATGCATATCAGAGAGCTGAAGAGTGGAAATGTTTCTGGTGCAGCCTCCTTGGGCTGGAGGTGGCAGCCAGCAGAGCAGGAGCTGCTGGGGAGACCCGGGGGGCTGCCTGGGGCTGGGCGCTGCTGGTGTAGCTCCCTTCAGATGGCCGATGTGGGCAGAGGTGCAGGGGCAGCGCTGGGGACGTGGGGCAGTGCTGGGGACGTGGTGCAGATCAGAGCCACAGCGCTCACCTCCTGGCAAGCGCATCCCGCACGCCGTGCGCCTGGCTGGTGTGCAGAGGAATTGCTGCAGCAGCTGCTCAGGCTCCGGGTTTGCAGCCAGGGGGGCAGGCGCTC
>NW_010112324.1:996-3691 GCF_000699245.1 Pterocles gutturalis
CCCGGCTGTGCTGCCTGTCCCGCGGGGCAGCGTGCGCTGGGTGTCGTGGGATGCAGGTGGGGAGCCAGACACCCCGCGTTGCTCCCTGTACCGTGCTCCAGTGCTGTCACCAGCAGGCAGCTGTGCTCAGGCTGGCGTCAGGGGCATCCCTTCCCTTCAGACCGAGGCAGTGCCTGCTGAGGGCTGGTGCTTTTATGGTTCAGGTGGGGGCTGGCTTCCCAAATAGAAGCTGCCTGTTTTGCAAGCTCCTCCTCTCTGCTAGCTGAGGTACCTTCACTTATGTACAGAGAGGCAGGAAAAGCTCAGCTGGCCTAGCAGTGTGCATCTCTACGAGCTGCATAGCATCCTGTACCTGGCCCTGGACTTCCTTGGGCTCCTGTGCATCATCTCCGATCTGGGCGCTTGCAGTGCTCGTTCCTCACGCCTTGAGCAGATGGGCTGGGTCCTTGTCTGCAAGGTGACATCCAGGCAGCTGGGGGCCTGGCCCGTGTGAGAGGGAGCGAGGGGAAAAGGAGCGCTTGACCCTGTCCTGTGTGCCACTGCTGGGCTTGCCGCTGCGATCCTGTCCCTTCTGCGAGGGGCTCCGGGATGTGCTGGAGGGTGTTTGCTGTGTCTTGGAGAAGCTCACAGCACAGATGCTCTGGAGCTGTGTGTGTTCCCTGATGTCTCCTCTCCTCTGATGGGGCTGGAGTAGTGTCTGCACCCCGAGAGGGATCCCCCAGCCTGGGGCTCGAGTGGGCTGAGCAGAGGGACGGATGTCGGTGGGCAGGGATAAGGCACGGGACCCTGTGGGCACCTGCAAGAGCAGCAGCCCAGCGCCTGCCGTGTGATGGGGACACTCCTCGCCTCCTGAGCGGGCTCTGCGTCACTTTCCTGGGCTGTCCGGAGGCTGAGCTGCCCCGAGTGATGGGGCACATGCGTCAGGGACCATGCAGGAGGGCTCTGTTCTGGGTGGGCGCCTGCAGCACGTGGCGGATGGAGGTGTCGTGGCCATTGCTGTGAGCTCTGCTTGCAGGCGGGGATTGTCTCTTTCGGGATCTGCAGGCGCACGGTGGGCACGCAGCTTTTCGGTAGCCACTCAGACCCCGTCAGCTGCCAGCGGTCCAGAGATCAGGAGTGCAGCTGGGCAGAGTTCAGTTTGTTCAGGTTCATGGCTTCTGGCAGGGCCGGAGCCTCCGGGTGGGTTTCAGACTGAAGCGGTTGAATTTTCAAGTTTCCCAGCTCTCTTGGAGTTGTCTCCGAGCCTCTTTTAGGTTCCTTTGCAGCTCTCCATCACTGTCTGCATTCAGCTGAAAGCCTCTGAATGCGCCGTTAGCGGTTCCATTGTCCGGAGTGGATCTCCACCCAGGCGGTGACCTGCTCTCTGGCCGGCTGTCCCTCCAGGGCACCGCTGCCTGTGCTCTGACCCTGGGCCAGCGCTGGGTTAAACAGTCTGAGCAACCTGCTCTGAGCTCCGGGAGGAGAGGCTGAGCTGCCCTACGCCCCTGCAAACAGCTTGAGAGAGGGACCCTGGGGTGCAAACAGACGAGCTGGAGCTGGGACAGAAGGGTGGGAGCTCCTGCAGCGCAGAGGTGGTGAGGGGCGTGCGTGGATGGGAAGGAGCAGGTCTGAGTTACCCAGAGGAGGCTCCCTTTGTCACTGTGCAGAAGGGGCTGGTGGCATTCCTTGCCGGGTGGGTGAAGAGCTCTGCTGGGGGCATCAACCCCTCAGTTACTGACCAGCAGAGCTTGCAAACAGCCAAGTTGCACAGTTCCTAAAGCCTAAGGGATGGGACAGCTGTGTGGGCGATGGGGGGCCATGGGCTGTCTCGGGTAGAGGCTGGGGGAGACAAGCAGTGCTTGGCACGCGCTGCTCCTGCGCTGGGGAGTGCCTGGGACCATGGTCACACGATGTCCTACAGCCTGGAGGTTCCTCTGTCCTGCACGGCCCCTGGCAGGCGGTTCCCCTGCTTAGCTGGGGATTTTTCATGGTGCCCAAAATGTGGCAGGTTTTGGGGGATGGCAGGAGACAGGAGGGTGGCCGCTCTGCTGGGAGCCCCGGGTGGAGGGAAGTCGGGGCAGGTTGTGTGGGTGGCCTGGCAGAGGGGGAGGAAGGACAACTCGCGCTGCAGTGGAGGGGAAGGGTGATGTTGGGAGCAAAGAGACCTGTTGAGGGGCAGATGCTAATCTGGGAGGAGAGATGCAAGCTGTTTGTGTTGGAGGGGCACAGAGGCAGGGATGGGTTTCTTGGGCATTGCAATTTGGGAGCACATGGGCTGGGTCAGGGCTGTGCAGGGAAGCTGGGCGTTCAGGACCTGTCTCCAGGGACCGGTGTCTGCAAGAGGGGTGCAAGCACGGCTGCACGGCGATGCCGGGACCGCGGGCGCTGCTCCTCCCCAGCGCTGGCAGAGCGGGCAGTGCCGCGAGGAGCTGCGGTTTCCTGTGGTCTCTGTTTGGGTGCTGCCCTGTGGCGACAGCCTTGGTGGTTTTGGGCCATGTCATCGGTTTGCAAACTGGTAGGATTGTGGTCGGTAGGGTGGATTTGCAGCCCGGGGGAGAATTTGGTCTCATCTGCAGAGGGGATCTCGCTGAAGCGCGGCTCGTTGGTTGTGTCGCAGCCGGGAAAGCCCGGGTGATGCTGAAGGACCTGCGTCCTGTGGTAGGATGTCGCAGCGGGGTGTCCAGCAGCGGGGTGTCCAGCAGCGGGGTCTGGCGTG
>NW_010112325.1:0-3240 GCF_000699245.1 Pterocles gutturalis
CAGGTCCAGAGGAGGGCCACAAAGATAATTAGAGGGCTGGAGCACTTCTCCTATGAAGGAAGGTTGAGGGGACTGGGCTTTTTAGCTTGGAGAAGAGAAGGCTCCGGGGAGACCTCATTGCGGCCTTCCAGGACTTGAAGGGAGCCTGCAAACAGGAGGGGGAGCGACTGTTTACAGGCATTGACAGTGACAGGACAAGGGGGAATGTTTTTAAACTAATAGAGGGGAGATTTAGGTTGGATATTAGGCGGAAATTTTTCACGCAGAGGGTGGTGAGGCACTGGAACAGGTTGCCCAGGGAAGTTATGGATGCCCATGCCTGGATGCATTCAAGGCCAGGCTGATGGGGCCCTGGGCAGGCTGCTCTAGTTGGCAAACGTGCCCACAGCAGGGGGGTTGAAACTAGATGATCTTTAAGGTCATTTTCAACCCAGACCATTCTATGATTCTATGGAAAACGCTCAGTGATATCAGTACGTAAATTCAGAATTGTATTAGCTAGGTGACATCTGTTAGGCAATGCAGTCACTAAAAACATATCTAAATGAAAACTTTCACTCATCTTGCCTAATATTTCCTCTGACATAATACAAACAGCATCTCAGTCTGACACAGACAGGATAAGGAACACGTTTCAAGCAACTTTATCTTTGTTTTAGATTCTCCAAAAACTATGTATTTCCAAAGCACCTGGGAGTGCTGGTTGTATCATGCCCTACCCCACCATTTAGACCATGCACCTCAGTCTAGAACTGAAACCTGCAGATGAGCCAGTTTTAAAGTAACATTTTTGCTATCATAAAGTAGATTAAGCAAAAAACACCACCAAAGTTTCTTTGATCTCATGTGGTACAATAATCAGAATAATGAATTTTCTTTTTATCACATATTGCATGAAAAATACATAATTAGTTATATGTCAGTTTTAAAATTTGATTTTTATATATACTACTCTTAATTTACCAGATCACTTCACGCTCCCATCTCTGTGTGCTTAGCTGGGAAGGTGCATAAAAGAAAAAACTTAATACCATCAGGAATTTGTCTTTAAAATACTGTTTTCTAAACTGTGGAAGCTAATTTAGTACAGCCAGGCCTATGACAGTCAAGACCAACTGCAAACAGTGAACAATTACCAAATGCTATAGAAGTTAATGATACATACAGAAGCTATCATCCGTATTCAGCTCTGAAGGAGTTATAACTAAATCTTCTGTAGAGTTCCTACAAAAATATTAAATCTTAGCATTATTATATTTGAATATTCATGCTACTATAGAATAGGTATGACTGAAAGGAAGGCAGAAATTAGCTATTAATATTGTACCTCATTGCTACGAGTAAAAAGAAGAAAATAGCATTTTTAATTTTGAAATGAGCAGTTACACAGTTGGCACATCAGTGTGGACCACAATGTAAGGAGGACGCAACAACAGCAAGTGCAAGAACCAGAGGACTTTGTTTCTGCTTCTGCCTCTTCACTATTTAACCTTTCTTGACATATGACTTTAGTAGGGTCATTTTCCACTATTGCTTCGCAATTCAGACGTGTATTGCAAAAGAGTTTTGCATACCGTGTGGGGGATATCTTTAATAGATTTGCTTTTCCTGAAAGAAATTTAGTTCAGCAAACCAGATCATTTTTACGTCACACTGTTTTTCTCTTAGATTGTAATTTCTGAAGTTCTCAACCCCAGTGACTGGGAAAATGCTATTCCTGGTTCTATTTATTTTAATAGCATGGGTTTCTTGTACTCACTGACCCTCTGCTACTTGAGTTTAACAGCTTCTAACAAAAGAAAATTATTTCAGTATTTATTACCATAAAGTGCACTATTAGCCAAATGAAAAGTAAGAAAGAAACGGAGCATATCTCATTCGTGCTCCAAGTGGCACAAGAATAAAATAATTTATAAAGTCTGCCTAACACTTTTTGCAGCTGAGCACAACCTCAAGTATACATCTGATGACCTAAGCTCATAACATAGATGAGGTATGCCAGTTCTGAACCATATTCCCACAAGAACAAGAACTTCTTATTAAGTAATGTCAAGTAGAAACTGTGACGTTTGTTATAAGGTCTGCTCATAACCCTTTTTCCCCACTGTGTGTGGAAGGAGGGCAGGGAGAGAAAAAACACTATGAAATTCCCCCAGTAAGACTCAGTAGACACCAGTTCAATCCTCAGTTCTGCTGCAGAGCCTCAGACAAGAAACTCTACAATCCCATACCAGTGTTGCCCATGTTCACTGCCAGTTCTTTTCAGCAAGGACCATCTTATTAAAGTTTTGCTCAGCTCTTGACAATGCAGTCCCAGACTCCAGCACAATTAATTTGGGGCAATTAACAGCAGTTACTGATAAAGTTAGGTACATCTACAATAGAAACCGTGTTACTTCTCCATACCAGAGTACCATACTCAGTTGCAAATAGATTCCACAAACTGCAAATAAGCTACTAGAGGGGAGTAATTTAAAGCGGTAGTTGAAAGAAGCAGCAAAGAAAGGAATGTATCTTTTATGTTAGAACTCACAGATAAAGGAGTGGCCTTCAGTTAAATGAAACCACCTCAGAATACTTCCTACCCACTAATACCAGTGGATGTTAACAGCCTCTAGCTCAGCAAGGCTTCCGAACACACAGAGTCTGAAAGCTGAGCAAGAAACCTCTGGTATCAATTCCTCTCCAGAGGTGTTGAGAGACACGTCCTGCACAGCTACTAGCTGTGATTTCATGCCCAGCAGCAAAGCCTCCCCAGCTTAGGCTGCAGCCTATTGCCCCAGCTGCAATGGTCAGGATAACTTCAAAGCAATTTTTTGAGAAGTGCACATTGCATATGTGTATGCAATGTATATACACAAAGCAAATGGGACATCTGAAACAGAACACCAAGAGCACAGGTTAAGGTCACGGAACAACCATATCCTTAGGACTAGTGTGCCCCAGGAGGTATTTGGAAAGAGTTATTTTTCCTGGACTAAAAAGAGTGCCTTGTTTTGGTTTAGCTTTTCCTACTTTGAATTACCAGTAGCTTCTGAAAATACCCACAGACCAGAAGGTGGGAATACTACTCCCACTATTCCTTTAAAATTAGGAAGACAGCATTTTTTTGGGGATGACTTCAGTGACTTCTTCAGTCACAGATTAGTACAAAAAAAGAGGGAGTGTCAAACACTTCTGATACTCTTAGGTAAGTTTGTATGTATGTGTATGTCTGCATTTATATATATATACATATAT
>NW_010112326.1:0-12356 GCF_000699245.1 Pterocles gutturalis
CGGGAGCCGACCACCTGAGCCCGGGCAGGGGGGGGGAAGGCTGAGCCTCTCCGGCAGAGAGGGACGGGCGGGGGGTGCAGCGAGCGGCGGTGCTCAGCGTGCCTGTAGCGGGCCCCGCTTGTGGACTTGCGGGGCCTCTGACCTCAGGGCTGGGAAGGGGCTGTGGGTAATCGCTGCTGGTGGTGCCCAGCAACTGGTAGGAAAGTGTCTTGTTTGCTTTGTGTCAGCAGAGGCCCTCCAAAGCATGTTAACCCCAAAGCGTTTTGGGGATGTGAGGGAGATTCATCCCACAGTCTGCTAATGAAGAGCAACACAGAAAGAAATCTGGGCTGGTATTGTTGGGTGCTACTGATGCTGGATCCACTTCACCTAAGCCATGCGCTCTTTTTGGATATCAGATCCCGGCAGGTATTAACTTACCTGTAGTCATCAAAACATTTCTAACAATGAAAAATGCAGTGTTAAGAATGACATGTTTGCAATATGTGTGTGCACAGTCTTAGCACTTACTTCCTTGGCCGTGTTACATGTAGCGGTATTGCAGAACTACAGACACAGAAAAGGGAAAGTGTGCTCTGATGTGCCTTGTGTAATTATTTGAGGAAAGTGCTCCAGTGAGCCATTCTTGTGAACAGCAATTTGTAATAATTTGCTGCTTCTGCAGTTCCTTCTGTCACTGTTCAGTGCTTTAACGTTTATGTAGTGTTTTGAGCTGCTGTGGGTAAAACTGTATCTGAAAAGCCATGCTGCCTTTTATGCAGTTTCATCCTCAGCCTAGTGAGATAAGCAGCCCTTTTAACAAAGCATTAAAGTTACTGTAGCCAGAAATACAGTACACAAATTTTAACATACTATGATTTAGTACCAGATTTCAGGAGAATACTTACGCTTAACTAGGGTTACTGTTGGTGTGTTTTGGACTCGTGAGAGCAACTTAGTTGGTTAAAATGAGTTTAAGATGCAAAAAAGTGGAAGAGGGCTGAATAAGAAACGCCTCTTACTGGTAAAACTAGTAATCTCTTATGTGATGACTTGCTAGACTGGACTTAATGGTAAGAGAGTCTGCACACTCAATATTATAAGTGATGTTTCTCAAGGGCCACCCACTGCTCCTTTTTGTGTGTGGCCAACCAGTTTCAGAAAAATCACTCCATGAATATGAATGTTTACGTGTTTGTTGTATTTAAAATCTATTTTCCATAAAACTTGTCTGGATCACTGTGAAGATCAAGCAGACTAGTGCTAGAGATTTTGTTTTATGCAAGGATTTAGTGCAATAAGAGAAGACTTGGAATTTTGAATAAAGTGGCTACAGATTATATTCTTATCTGTTGCAGAGGAGGTCACGTGTTTTCTTGCAAAGTAGATCACATCTGAAGAAGATAAACTATTCAGGCATCATTCCATGGGTTCTAAATAAATTAACTCAAGAAACAGACCTGGCTTATCCCTGTAGTGATCTCAAGAAAAATCTTGCAGTTGAAACAGCAAACAAGATGTTAGATTGCATGAGGAATGAGACTGTAAATAATACAAAGAAAGTCAAAATGCCCTTAGCAGGCTGACCCATTTGAATATCTTGTGCAGTCACTGTTGGTCACCTGTAAAGTAACTTGTACTTGTGAGGGAGATAGTCTAGTTATTTTATGTTCTCCTTGAAGTATGGCTGTACCTCAGGTTAACACGGGCATGAATACATTGGATGAGGGTCCTTCCAAGGGAAATTGCATTTGGTGCTTTGCAAGCTGTGACTATGTAACTAAAACATCAAGATGATATAGTTTAAGAGGGAAACCCTGTGGAGGAGATGAAGTTATTTTTCACTTGACTCAGCTGCCTGAGCTCATGGCTCAGTTGCATGTGCATCAGTGTTTGCATTAGCAAGTAGTGTCACACAACAGACATCATGCTGGGGAGCTGCCATCCACTGTGTGTATGTATTTCAGAAGCTTTCCTTTGATCAAGTTCTGACCTGGTCCTGTGGACTCAATGTTAGCTGCAATTTGTTAGCTGCACTCCTAGAGTGTTATCTTCTGGGTTAGCATCATACAAAAGAAATATAGTTGCCTGCACAGTATGAGCTAGAGCAGTGAGGGTGATCAGAAATTGTCTTCAAAAGCACATTTCACATCTGACCTAAAATGCTAATGTAGGTGTGCTCTTGAAGTCAGTTCTTGGTGCCTCTGGACTGGTGGTGAAGTTGATTGTAAAACCTACAGTTCCAACATCTAAAATGCACCTGAAGTATGGTAACAGAACAGTTAGTAGACTCGGTTTCAGACACTTCTTTCAACTTCAGAAATCCCACAAAAGGGTGACCGGGACTGAGCTGTGTAAAATTTAGCATTAGGTGCTAACTTACTCCTGCTTCACACTGTTGTGAATTTTGTAGAACGGTCCGTTCTTACTGCAATACTGTGTACAACTTGATTTAAGAAATTTAATTCAGGAAAAAACATTGAAGACAGTGTTAGCAGCTCTATTCTGAGTCTCAAATGTATCTCTGTAAAGGTGCAATTTTTGGAGTTAACTGAGTTTTTTTAAACTTTGTTAGATATGTTGTTAAGACTTCTAGGCCTTATTGGGAGAAGGAGAGCATTGCAAAGCTAAGTAACTAATTAACACTGGTCACATGGATGCTCAGAGCAAAACAGATTGAGATGGGAAGGCAATGTAAAATAATGGGCACAGTAGCTTCAGGTAAACTTGTATGGAAGTGCTCAGGAATAACAAGACCAGATTTGAGCAGTCCTGTTTGGCCAGGCAACGGCACGGCCACTAATTCTGGGATCAGAGAATACCTTAATCTTTGTTTTATGTTAGCAAAAAGCCAGAAGCTTGTGTTCATTCTTTGAAGCTTTTCTGTCTTACATTTGTTCTGGCATAGTGATGAAAGGTGGTGTGTGGAGAAAATATTAAAATCAAAAAAGTAAGAAAATAATTATTAGCAAGGAATATCAGTCATTGGAATGCTTCAGTTATAAAGGAGGTCTGAAAGGAATTAAAATGTCTATGTACATGCTGCTCTCTTCAGCATTTGGCACTTAGGTAGAAATTTTGCAGGAAAAATATTCAGCTTAGTGCTGCATGTCAGGGGCATCCACAGTCAGAACATCCGTGTGACCTCCCTTGCACTATTTGTTATTGGAGAAATAATTTGAAGTACTAAATATATTATTGCTGTAAAATGTTGCTCCAGTGCCTGCTAGATGCTTTCTTGGTACTTATATAGATCCTTTGGCTGCTACTGTTTGTTCCAGAAAATACAATCACTTGAGTGTTACAGAATCATTCTGGAGTCTCAAATCGTCACAGAGTGGCTCAGGCATTGACAGTTCTCACTAAGGTGTGGTTTTTCATCTCCTATTGCTTGAACTCTTCATGACACTGCCAGGAGAAAGGAGGCACCCTTGTTTTGAGGGCAGTTCTTAGGAGGTAGATACGTGAATACATCTTTCCCTTCTATGGGTTTCTATGGGCAAGGCATAAAATACTTTGCAGAGTTGCAAGTGCTCTTGGTGTGACATTCTGTTCAGTTGGCTTACTTCTACCTTTTCTGCCCCTCTTAAACATAAAGCACACAACTTTCTTGAGGCTGCAACCTTAAAAGAAGTTTAGAGTCAAATGAACAAACTGTTGCTACCAGCCACATGTTCCCATGTGTGTTGTAGCTTCTGAGGTGTTCGTTGGTTTCATAGTAGATGGATTCGGTTTAATAGAAGAGCAGATTTCCAATACAGTAACTTTTTGCTGGCTTACTGAGTGGAGTAATCATAGTGTGTGATCAGATAGATGAGTAACAGTTGGTACTCAGGAATGGGGAACTGCAGCTGAGAGCAGAGGAGGGAGGCGCTATTTAGGTTAAGCAGTAATGTAGAATTACATAGGAAGAGGAGACAGGTATGTGGAATATCTCCTTTTAAAAGAACCTCTCTTTATGCATTGAGAATTAAAAATGGTTCTTGTAGGTCCCCAGGCTGTCTTTTGTTGCTTCAGATTTTTTTATTTCCAGTTGTTCTTGCTGCTTTATTACCATTACTGCTTGTAAGATACCTTTCTCATGAGCACACTGCCAGAAGAACAGCAGTAGAAAGAATCTTAACACAAGAAAAGAGCAACTCTGCCTTGAGGACTTTCAGCTATGACTTTTTACTTGGGAGGATAGTAGTTGATTTCTAAGTGAATGTTCATCTGGCTGTCTGAATTTTCCTTTGTTGGTGCTATTGAACATGTCAGAAAGGAATAGTCTTTATTCTGTTCTCTTTTTGAAGATATTTGGCAATAATTTTTGATGCCATTTTGGAATGGGTCGAGGTCAGTAATGACCTGGAATACAACTGTTTCAAAAAATACTGCAGTAGGTGAAAATTCTGATGTGGCTTTGTGTGTGTGTGTGTGTGGTGGTCAACATATTCACTTGTTACAATATGTATTTATTGTGTGCATCACTCATAAATCAGAGTTTTAAATTTTCAGTGCTTTTTGTCTGCTGCTTTTCTATAAACAGAGTGAAAACATGACTCCAAATCTGCCAGCCCTTGGAGTGGACACCCTTGTAAAACAGATTCCAAAGTACAGGGGCAGAATTATTCGTCTGTGGCTTAAAATACTAGGTCTTTTTTTGAACAGCTAGTTAACTTTTTTTATTTCTGATATTATTAATTCTGAAACTTTATTTGATTGAAACATATGTATGTTTGAACCTGAAATGACCTGTGGAATGGGAGAGTTTAGTTCTAAAGATCTGTTCTGTAGACAACTAATTCTAATTATTCTGTAGAGAACTAATTGTCGGAACTGATGAGTTGTTTTTTTTCCTCCTGTTGGTATTTTAGCAGTCTGCTTCCACTGTGGATATATGCAGTGTGAAAATCAAGGGCAGAGATGTATTAGGAGAGTCTCAGACAGTAGGAGACTCTAAATAGTTCATTGCCAGAGAGCGTGTGTCATCTTGAAAGTCCTCCAGTGCTATTGGTTTTATTTCTTTAAAGACCTGTGTTCTGAAGCCAGGTTTGTGGCACTGACTGAGATACATCTTCATGGAGCAGCAGTCAGTAAGACTTAAAAGGAAGACTTTAAGATTTGTGTATGTGACAAAGTACAACAATGTCCCAAATACACCCTGTGCCTGGATATTCTTAGTATCAACTAATTAAGTATATTTACTACTATGCTTTTTAAGTGTCTAATAAGATAAATGTATGTATTGGAGGTAATATTATGCTTGCTGTTCAGCACATGAACATTTCCTACTTCACACTTATTGAATTCAATGTAGCAGTTCTTTATATCCTTCATAAATGCTTTTGCAAATGATCTTGGAACAGGTTTAAGACAGTTTCAATGTTTGTCATATACTGCTAATAGTGCTGAAACATAGAAGTCAGAGCAATACTTGGACTGTTTCTTTTGGTGGAATTTTGTTTGTCCTGTCTCCTTTTTTTTTTAATTCTGTGCCACCATGTGCCAAGGTTTGTGGAGCCTTGCAGAGAACTAGGTCAGAGACTTGACTTGGTTAAAAATAACTCATCAAAAGAAGGATCTTTGTCAGTTCTCTGTCTTGTTCCTGCTATGGGGTGCTGTCAACAACTGTTGCATCTGAGAGCTACCTGTCAAGTGAGATTTTTCTGAAGAAAAGTTAAAAATTCTTGATAACTCATCAGTATTGCTTCATCCAGTTGATGATAGGTGAAAGACTGTAGTTAGAAAACTGTGTCAGGCTGTGGTCTGCAGTTAGTGAGACGGAGTAATGGAGTGACAGGAATTATCTATTAAACAGTGGGTGTGGAATAACGAGATTAGAAGGTAACAAATTGTGAGGAAATTTGTTCAATTTAGAAAAAAGCACAAAGGAGTTTTCATACGTCTTAGGTATGTAGTGATGGTCGGAGATTTTTTTTCTGCTACAATAGCAATTATTAGGAAATATTTTTTCCAACTTTCCTTATGTGTCCCCAGATTACATTACACTGTAGAGATATGGCTAATTTTTGTTGTAGCTGAGGCGAGTGGATTACATGACTTCAGGAGAGCACTTTTGTAGGACAGCATATTCTAGTACCCAATTTGAGGCTGTATTCCAGTAAACTTTTAATTTGGAAAACATCCTGCCATATCTGCTTAATGCTTAAGTTTGCAAAGAGCTTTAGAATTCTCATCAATTAATTGCTGCATATAGGATACAGAAAAAACATTATTGACATGATAATGTTTTTAATTTTAAACTGTGGATCAAAATCTATCTGTAGTCAGTTACATTTTTATTAAATAACCTAAAACTGAATGCAGGTTATTCTTTTTAATTTTTTAGCTTTTTAAATCGGAAGTAAATCACTAGCTTCTTTTAAAATATTGGTTGCTTTTCATTGAAGGGTTACTGTCAATATGCACAGTAAAACTCAAAAATAATGTACTAAATACTGAAGCATAAATATATTCATATGGTCTAGTCTAACTCAAGTTTGTATCAAATATTGTAAAACGAACGTGAAAACCTGTTTTGTACTTCTGGTGTCCAGTCTGTATTATATTGTTCATTCTAATTGTTTCATTTAAACATAAAGAGAAAAGTTTCTTACTGGAATGGTGATCAAATACTGGAAGAGGTTGCTCGTAGAGGTTGTAGATATACTCAAAATCCAACTGGACATTGTCCTAAGCAACCTGCTCTAGCTGAGCCTGCTTTGAGCAGGGGGAGAGGAGTGCGTGATCTCCAGATGATCTTTCCAAACTCAACTATTCTTTGATTCTAAGTAGAGTTTCTTTGTGTTTATTAATTTTAAAAAAAGTGTTACACCAACAATACTGACATGAAAATTTCTGTCAACTCACAGTAGGACTACTAGAATACCTCAAATTAAGAATGTGTTAATAAAATCAAGACCAAAAGGTATATTGGTGGATGAGAAGCTCAACATGAGCCGGCAGTGTGCGCTTGCAGCCCAGAAAGCGAACCGTGTCCTGGGCTGCATCAAAAGAAGCATTAGCAGCAGGTCAAAGGAGGTGATTTTCCACCTCTACTCTGCTCTTGTGAGACCCCACCTGGGGTTCAGATGTGGGGCCCCCAACATAAGAAAGACCTGGACCTGTTGGAGAGAGTCCAGAGGAGAGCCACGAAATTAATCAGAGGGCTGGAGCACCTCCCCTATGAGGACAGGCTGAAATAATAGGGGTTGTTCAGCCTGGAGAAAAGAAGGCTCCGAGGAGACTTAATAGCAGCCTTCCAGTACCTGAAGGGGGCTGCAGGAGAGATGGGGAGGCACTCTTTATCAGGGAGTGGAGTGAGAGGACAAGGGGTAATGGGTATAAGCTGAAAGAGGGTAAATTTAGACTAGCCATTAGGAAGAAATTTTTCACTGTGAGGGTGGTGAGGCACAGGAACAGGTAGCCCAGGGAAGTTGTGGATGCCCCATCCCTGGAGGTGTTCAAGGCCAGGCTGGATGAGGCTTTGAGCAACCTGGTCTAGTGGAGGATGTCCCAGCCCATGGCAGGGGGGTTGGAACTTGATGATCTTTAAGGTCCCTTCCAAACCTAACCATTCTATGATTCTGTTCTGAATCCTGGTTGTTCTTCTTTCTTGCTTCTTGTCAATATGTGATTATTTTTTTTAGGTGGATAGACTGGTGTTAATCTTCTAGTTCAGATGAGGTGATGCAAAAGATCCTCCTTTGAGTTTGTTCGCTCCCCTCTCCTATCAGTATACACCATGTGTATCGTAACTTACAACCTTCAAAAGCTGCCTTAAATCTTGCCTGTTATCACCCTCTGGTATGGAACAGTAAGGTACTTCAGTAGCTATCCATCCAGTTGTAATATTTTTATCTTTACTATGTAGGATGCATGTTGCTTCATTTGTTGTTTTACCATACCATTGGTAAAATTTTACCATACCATTGTTTTACCATCCCCGCTTAAGTGCTGTTGTACTTTTGCATGAATAATGTTTACAGATGATGGGCTTGATTTGCCTTGTAGAAGAACCTGGGGACAGGGAACTGTGATACTCTGGAAGACTGTGAGAGGTTTTCTGAGTTCTGGAAAATGTGTTTCATCACATTTGATAGAGATGCGATTTGTTCTACTTCACCTGGAATTTTTAAAGGTTCTCAAGTCTTGTTTTTTTGGTTCACAAACCTTTCCAAGTTGAAGGACCTCTTATTTGAAACCCGTAAGAGTTCTAGAAGGTATGTGCTTGAAACAGTGCCCTTTGTCAACATACTGCTTCCTATGCCTGCCTGATCTTTGCCAACTCCTGGTGTTGTTGATGCTGCCGATACTTCTTTGCAGTATGATGGCTGAGTGTACAATTACATAATTTACAGCTACTGTACTGAGTGGTTTGGTTTTTTTGTATCAACAGCTTCCAGCAATTCTGGAGCTTCACAGAGCTGTTGGCCTTAATCTGGTTAATTACAGTAGTGTGACCTCAGAATCTTCATATCTAAGGAGATAAAAACAGTCATGGAGCATTTTTGTCTTGAAGATGGCTCTGCATTCCTTGAAGAGTTTAAGGAAATTCCTTATCCTCTCTCTTCCTAAGAAGATGAAAGCCCTATACATAAATCTCAGAGAAGCAATCCCTTGATTATTTTTTTTTAGTTATTATTATCTACTCCTCTACCCTCCCATCAGCGTAGCTTATGACCTGTTGAATGTTTAAATCCTCCTTCAAGGAGATGATAGGTAGGCTGTTTTCAGTATGTTCAAGCATGTTGTTGGTCTGCAGAGGAGTCTTAATAGATGTTTGCATTTGATGATTTTACTCAACCTTCAGTCGCGTTTCTGATTGGGTTACATGCTGTGTTTGAAGTAGAGCACTCCTTTAGCTATCTGTGGGTGGATTTGACAGCTACTTGTTCAGCAGCATAAGGGCATTGTTTTTTGTTGAGCTGGCATATTTTCTGCATTTATATCTATTTACTTTGAATCCATGCTTGTCTTTCCTTTCTCATACTTATCTGCCGTGGTAACTTAATTATTAATTAAGTTTTTAACTAAAGATTTTTTCAATCTGGCCTTAGTGACTGACTAACTCCAAACAAGATTGTTTCTGGTCCAGCGCTGGCTTTGAAATTGCCCAAAGCCATTACTGCCTAATGGTTCTGTAGGCTCCAAAGGCCTGTGTCATTGCTTCCTTTAGTCTGCTCAGTTATTCATCAGTCAGTGCTAGGCCACTGGATCCACAAGCTTTTTCCGTGTTGGATATAGTCAAGTATGTGGATGTTCATCAGTCTTCCAGGATGCAGTACTTTAAGAAAAGGAATTGCTCTTGCTGTCACACTGGTTTTTATTGCTGTCTCTTGAGTCTCCACTGCTTTAGTTCTGCCAGTTATCTAAACTTAACGCAGTTAGTTTTGGTGTTAGGTTGGGTACAAGCAGTTTGTTTTAGATGTTGATACCTCAAAGTTTTATTGTTTGAATTGTCACCTGTCAATTTACACTGTCATTCTTTCCTCGTGGCACTGTTGTAGTCCAACCAACCTATTAAAACTAACGTATTGTATTCAACTGTATTGAATTATTTTCTTTTAGTTAATGAACTTGAGAAAATGTTCTGTTATCCCCTGACTTCTGTCCAGACATCATACTGCAGAAGTACTGTAATGGGAAAATACAGATAACACAGGTGCTGTAGGACAATATGGAAAGTGTAATGCAGACATAGCCAAGTGATATAATGCAGCTGGCTTCTGTCCAGCAGGATTTGAGCTGCATGCACAGCCATAGATCATGCTGACTGTCTTGGGACTTCTTTGGGACTAAGTGTTTGTCAACTTCCCACACCTTCCTGTGACAGGTTTTACAACAGCTTATTTTCATGAGGTCCTAGAATCCTGGTGCATGGTAAGGAAATACCCAAACAGCTTTTTGTTGAGCCATATTTGGCTTAACTGTAGTTAATAAACCCATCCATTTGTCTGATTGGACGGAGTTACCAAAATCTGTTTCCTGTTTCAGCAGTGCTGAAGCATACAGGCTAATTCCTCATGGATCGTGTGGTTCAGTTGCTGCTATGTGAAAGTGTAGCTGACTTTTTTAGTTGGAACTTGCTTGCAAGCAGGGCTCCTCTGCCCTTCAGAACTGTGTCCTCTGAAAGTTGGGAAATCTTTCAGGACAGCTTTCTCTAAGCCTGATAACAGTCTGTCCCAGTAGTCAGGTGTCGTCACTCACTAGCAATAATGAATGTCGAAGGTACCATAGGTACTGTGAGTGCCCGGCTAGCTCAGTTGGTAGAGCTTGAGACTCTTAATCTCAGGGGTGACTGGGGGGTCCCAAGAATTAACTGTGTTAAAGGCTGAAATAAGCCTAACTGGGAGGAAATGGCAGAAGCACTTCATTGTGACTGGTCCGGGTGCCCCGTGCATCCTTGGCGTAAACTAGCTTAAGAGAGGATACTTTAAGGACCCAAAAGGTATTGGTGGGCTTTCGGCACAGCTGCTGTGGAGACAGAGGAAGTTAAACTGCTGTCTACTTTGCCTGGTCTCTCAGAAGACAGAAAGGTTGTGGGATTGCTACAGGTCGACGAACAACAGGTGCCAATCGCTACTACAACAGTTCATTACGGCAATATCGCACCAACCAAGGCTATAATTCCTATCCATACACTGATTCGTTGGCTGGAGAGCCAGGGAGTGATCAGTAAGACCCGCTCACCTTTTAACAGCCCCATATGGCCAGTGCCAAAGTCTAATGGGGAATGGAGACTGACAGTAGACTACCGCAGCTTGAATGAAGTCACACAGCCACTGAGTGCTGCCATGCCGGACATGCTAGAACTTCAATATGAACTGGAATCAAAGGCAGCCAAATGGTATGCTACGATTGATATTGCTAATGCATTTTTCTTCGTTCCTTTAGTAGTAGAGTGCAGGCCTCAGTTTGCTTTCACCTGGAGGGGCATCCAGTACACCTGGATTTGATTGCCCCAGGGGTGGAAACACAGCCCCACTATTTGCCATGGACTGATCCAGAATGCACTGGAAGAGGGTGGAGCTCCAGAACACGTGCAATACATCGATGACATCATCGTGTGGGGCAACACAGCAGGAGAAGTTTTTGAGAAAGGAGAGAAAGTAATACAAATCCTCCTGAAAGCTGGTTTTGCCATAAAATGAAACAAGGTCAAGGGACCTGCACAAGAGATTCAGTTTCTAGGAATAAAATGTCAAGATGGACGGCGCCACATCCCCATGGATCTGATCAATAAAATAACAGCCATGTCGCCACCAACAAACAAAAAGGAAGCACAAGCCTTCTTAGGCGTTGTGGGTTTCTGGAGAATGCATATTCCAGACTACAGTCAGATTGTAAACTCACTGTACCACGTGACCCGAAAGAAGAATGATTTTGTATGGGGCCTTGAGCAACGACAGGCTTTTGAACAAATGAAACGGGAGATAGTCCAGGCAGTAGCCCTGGGACCAGTCTGGACAGGACCGGATGTTAAAAATGTGCTGTGCGCCACAGCCGGGGAGAGTGGCCCTGCTTGGAGCCTTTGACAGAAGGCACCAGGGGAGACCCAAGGGCGCCCCCTAGGATTGTGGAGTCGAGGATACAGAGGTTCTGAAGCTCACTGCACTCCAACTGAAGAAGAGATATTGGCAGCGTATGAAGGCGTTCGAGCTGCTTCAGAAGTGATTGGTACTGAATCGCAGCTCTTCCTGGCACCTTGGCTACTGGTGCTCGTTGGATGTTTAAAGGGAAGGTTCCCTCTACACATCATGCAACTGATGCTACATGGAGTAAGTGGATTGCACTGATGATACAACGAGCTCGCATAGGGAGCCCCAATCGCCCAGGAATCTTGGAAGTGATCACAAATGGGCCAGAAGGTAAAGATTTTGGAATGTCACTGGAAGAGACAGAGGTGACACATGCGGAAGAGTCTCCACCATACAATGAACTGCCAGATAATGAGAAGCAATATGCCCTGTTCACCGGTGTTCCTGTCATCTTGTAGGAAAACATCGTAAGTGGAAAGCTGCTGTGTGGAGTCCCACACGACGAGTTGCAGAAGCTACTGAAGGGGAAGGCGAGGCGAGGCAGTTTGCAGAGGTGAAAGCCATCCAGCTGGCTCTAGATATTGCTGAATGAGAAAAGTGGCCAGTGCTCTATCTCTATAATAACTCTTGGATGGTGGCAGATGCCCTGTGGGGGTGGCTGCAGCAATTAAAGCAGAGCAACTGGCAGCGCAGAGGCAAACCCATCTGTGGCAAGACATTGCTGCCCAGGTAGAAAAACTGGTTGAAAAGGTATGTCATGTAGATGCCCACGTACCCAAGAGTTGAGCTACTGAAGAACATCAAAACAACCAGCAGGTGGATCAGGCTGCTAAGATCAGAATATCTCAGGTGGAC